>NC_052512.1:7804662-7844362 GCF_014356525.2 Nilaparvata lugens | reverse complement strand
GTATTGCCTCTTGATGTTCAGTGAGAATAGAAAGCTTCAGAGTAATTCGCTCACTATATGTGATAATATTGGTATTATTTGTTAATATTTGAACTGAATGTGCAACAAATTAATCTACTTTCAGCTTGAAAATTTTCAACTTATCAGGAGTATAGTGTTATCATATGGTATCTCAGGTAGGCCCACCCTTTTATTTTTTCTTGTTCACGTGATCTGATGATATTCATTCCATTATCAAGTGTTTAAATGATAAAGAGTGTTGAAACAAGATAAAACACAAGAAAAGCTATGAAAATAAATTTTGAATCTTCATTTTTCACAAAATAAGGATAAGATGAAGGAGTCGGACACATAATATATCATGAAACTTCGTTGAAAAACATCAATATCTGGAACTAGAGTTATCAAATTGTGTTAACTCTGACTTGTATGGAGAAGGCACACTTCAAATTAATATAATAAATTCTGTGAGCAAACACGAAATCCTGATTTTTATCATAAGCATGGTTAAATCAAGAAAATTGTAATATTTTTTAGAGAATTTAAAAGTGGAAATCTATATACAGCGCATGTCAAAACAATAGACAAAATTAATTGTTTTGAGCGCCATAGTGTGAATGAGATGCAATGTAGACAGCAGTATAATTATTCTGTCTACTATGGTGAAGGGAGTCAGCCGCGTCGGCTGTTTCCCCTTCCACAGCGTCAACTTGAATCGCAAATACATAACAATGTACATCAATGGATTCGCAATGAATGTGACTACAATAATTATTCGTCAAATTGTTCTTTGGAATTACTTGCTTTGAAGTTATCGGAGAAAACAAAAAAATCAAATCGAAAACCCCTAAATTTGTACATATATTATTTTATCAAGGAAACTGTTAGATTTATTGAGGAAATGAATCCGACTAATATTGTTGTCCTCAATTCAACTAATCGAATGATATATGATAGATTTTTTTCCCGAATAATGGTTATAGAGATAATTGATTTCCAGTTTGCTGTTTACTATGGCTAAGAGAGTCAGCCGCGCCGTTCCGCGTCGACTGTTTCCCCTTCCACGGCATCAAATCGAATCGCAAATACATAACATATACATCAATGGATTTGCAATGAGAGTGGCTACATTAATTATCCGGCTCATTTTTTTTTTAAAACTACTTGCTTTGAAGTTAATCGAAGAAAACAAAAAATCAAATCGCAAACCCCCTAAATTTTTACATATATATTATTTTATCAAGAAAACTGTTAATTTTATTGAAAAAATGAATATTACTAATATTGTAGTCCATAATGTAACGAATCGAATGACATATATAAAACTGTTTCCAACGATGGTACAGAGATAATTGATTTTCCGTGATTACCTGCATTTTTCAAGTTTGAGGTGGCTAGGGGAGAAAGCTCCAAGGGGATTCCTTGGGACTTTTGGGAGAATGACCCTCTGGGAGGGCTCTATTGATGGTAGAAGATTCAGCTTTTATTTAATTTTCGGATCGAAAAAACCTTTATTGACTGGGCTAGAAGCCCTGATGACGTATGACTGCCAGCTGTTTATCATCTGTCCTCTTGTTTACAACTTCGGTGTTGTTTATGTTGGATGTATGAATAGAAACATTATCAGAATTACCTTTTCTTTGTTGGTTAGTATATTGTCGCTATATTTGATCGATATTGAATTTCCTGTGCCAATTTCCATGACCAGCTTGGCTACGAGTCCCTTCCAGGTAGTTGTTGTTTGCACCTAACCTATCACTCCTTTCAACAAAACAAGTTGTGGCCCAGTTGACTATCAATATCCTGTAGCCTCCATAAACAATTCTCAAATTTATCATAAGAGTCAAAATCATGAGTACTCATTGCAGACTGGATTGAATAAGGTAGCTTACTTATAAGAATCTCACTAGTTGTTATTTTCTAATGGTGTATCTAGAAATCCATTCAAGTATTTTAAGTGTGCTGCGAATCCAGTCATACTTAAACCTGGTTCTTATCATACCGGCAAGTGAGAATATGGGACAGCAATGCTCTCTGCTTCGCTGGTGACCAGAATGTAGAAAGAAAATTTTGTATAAACTCATTCAATGATTGGAATTCGGACACTCTGCTCCGAAAATAAATTAGTGGTTCCCCTTGCAAGCTTACTGACAGTTAAATTTTCCAAGCAAGCCAAGGAATATTAGCCATTAAGTTGACAAGTTCTATATCTGTTCTATGAATGAGCGTGCTTGTAACCAGATGGCAAATTATCAAATATTGGTAAACTTGACATAGGTTGGTTTATGTTTACACTACTACTACTGCCTGAATTACAAGTTACCATACTATTTTTTACTCGGTTACATTCCACCTGTGTTTCAGCTAGTTGCTTTTTCAACTCAAGAATAGCATCAGAGTCGGTGCACTCGGTATTAATTTGGAAAGGTCTACCTTCAACTGATTTATTTGAGAGGTATGCTTTGTTTTTGTAGCTTTTCAACCTTATTCAACCTAACATCAGACTTTGTGAATTCTTCTCCCATCCTGTTCTCCACTCTGCACATTTATTATTAGTTTCCTTCTGTTGTTTCAGAAGTTTATTATTGGTTTCTACTTTCGCGCTGTTCATCTGGTCTAGCGTGAATGTAGTGATCTCCGTAGCTTTAGTTGTAATCTCACCTTGTAGATTCTCAACGTTTTCCAACAATTGTTTTTGTAAATCTTCCTTTGCCACCTTCACCTGTCCATTCAATGTCAATGACAACTGATTCATTTCTTGTTTTAATACTGAAATTTCACTTTTAAATTCAGCTTTAATTCCAGATTTCTGTTGTTTGAATTGCAAACTAATACTGCTCATCATATCATTCTTTATGTGCAACATTTGTGTTATCATTTCGGCTTTCAAATCTGCATTTTGTTGTTTCATGGCATCTAGGATACTATTGTGAGAGCCGGTACTGCATGGACATCGTTGATATGCGGCGAGTTGATCTTATCCTTTTTACGGGCAGGGACATCTGCTCCGATGTGGCCTTCCTCGATTTCGGCGACGGTTTCGGTGTGGACTTCCTCGATGTTGGCGATGGTCCCGGCTGGGTATGACAGTCTTGAATCGAGTAGGAGTCGGCTCTCTTCAAATGTGTTGATGACAGGCTCTCTCCAGCCCCCAGATTGGAGTCGGTGGAGGTATGCTGAGGACCGGGCGTGGAAGATGTTCGGTGAAAATGTCTCGTCCTCCGACGTGACCGCAGTGGTGTGATGTTCATCGGCCATGGTAGTTGTTTCAAAATCAGTGAACAAGTGAAGATATAAAAGGTCGATGATCTTGTAGTGAGTTGTTAAAAAACGAAGTGGTGAAGTGTTACGCAAAATGTACGGATGTGTTACGGATTATACTTGCAGGTTAGTTGGAGAATAATATTATAATCAATAACTACAGCATGAAACTAGAAAATATCCACGACAATATTATCGTTAGTTTATTTGCGGCCGACTTATGCACATTGTGTGCTAAACAAACAAATAAACACATGATATGAACACATTAACAAAATAAATATTCGGTTCAAGTTTAATAAAGCTTGAATAGTGCTAATTCAGGTAATTTCACTTAAAGTTGAACAAGTACAAACTATGAAAAATGCCTTTTGAAAAATCTGCTTATTAAAGGACAACAGTAAAATAAAAATCAGGTGTAATCTTGGGCTATACACTACATGCATAAACTTGTTCGACCTTGGTTATAACTTATTTAAAATAACACAAATAAGCAATGTAAGCAGTAGGCTTGAAATTCGCCGGATGCACACCCAATTTCTGAAATAAAAATATAATTATTACTGCCTCCAGATTGCAGATCCTCCTGTAAAAATAATAAGTAATGTAGGCTTGATGTTCGCTAAATACAGATCATTCCTGAAAATAAGAATTAATTTCTGTCTTAAGATTGTACATCTTCCTGTAGAAAATAATATTTCTAAGTAATGTAGGCTCCACTGTCTTCCTTGAGTCCCTTTCCGCCAGGCGCCACGTTTGAGGTTATACCAGTCTCCTGTCGGTGATGACACTTATCTGATAGTTAATTCCTGTTTGGGAATACCCTTGTCACACGAAATAGGGAAAAATGTCTAGAGTATACTAGATTATTTTTCTGACAATAAATCAAAGGATTAATTGTACTATTTTTCTCAAGATCAAGTACTCGATGATGGGCTACTATTGACCTCTGAAATGAATATGATATTAGCAAATAAATAAGCTATAAGCAAGTCGAACACAGGTCACTAAGGAACAACATGTGATGACAAGTTGCATTTATTTAAATTTACTAGATCATATAAGAATATTGTTTGTTCATAATTAATAAATGAAGTTGATAATGAAGGGTTAAGCCCATAAACAATATAATTTGAATTTTTAAAACTTCTTTCAAGTTATAAATTCATTAAGGATGAGCATGTAGTGCTTTCACCAAGGGTTGCCCGACTCAAGTTTGGACAGTGTAACGTCAGAATTTTTACAAACGATATACCAGTTTGTCTATTAAATTGAGTCGATAAGATTTTGAAATAATAATATTATAAATCACTCACATTTGTATGGGCCCATAATATACGCGCACTCACTCATGAAGATTTGTTCACTGCATGGCTAACATCTTTCGTCAGGCTGCATGGCATCATATTAGACTTCATTATTTGGCTCGCGATTTTAATAATTGATAACTCCTTTTTAACTGAGACTTGGCAATCAAATTAAATTCTAACGTTACGGGAACTCTACATTAATTGAATTTAGCATTCTTACATGAATTTAACAATGAAACATTTAAAAACGACAAAAAAAATACAAAAAGGAGTCACAAACGACTCTCCATTGGAATGCTCAGTTTAATCTCTCTCTTTCCTTCCTTCTTCTCAGAAGTTGAGGAGCTAGGATTGGGGAAGAAAGGTCACATGACCAGTTATGACAATCACTGGACAGAGAAACAAATCTACCATAGAATGGCTACAATAAAGAGAATGTGCTCAGGTGTGCCATATAGAAAAAAAAAATATTTTACAAATAAAAACGAGAAAACAAGCAAAACGAATATAGGGGAACAATGAGCAGATTTTTCTGCAGGTCAGAATGTACAATAAACAACTCAATAAAATTGAAAATCGAAGCAAGCAGTCAACAATCAGAAACAGACACGCCGGTTAAGGTAGCCGGCTCAGTTGCATCGAGAAACTAACCCTTATTGTAAACAAACATTCATTATGCTGTTATAGGTTATTCGAAAACCATTTACAATTTTGTGAATCTGGATCTTAATAAATGAATATATCATAGATTTTGTTGTTATTTCAACAGCCAATAAAGGTGGGTAGTCTAACTTTTAGCTTATTATTATAGAAAGTTGCTTATCAAAGCTGTTTGGCGATCTCTCCGTGACAGTATGTATGTTGGATGGATCTCGAAACGGCTCTAACGATTTTTATTAATCACGAATATAGTGGGTTTGCAAAAAAAACAACATTATCAGGAACAGGTCTCAAGTCTGGGAGAATTCGCTGAAGTTCTTGAGAGAGGATTATTGGTCCCTCAAGTAGCAGCTGATCAGAAAAAGTTTCCATAATCGTTTGAAAACGTTAGAGAGTGTGTGAAAATGAAGAAGATTACAATAGCTGTAGTTGAGTCAACAAATTTGGTGACCTAATTAATTTAAAACATTACAGTATTCATGGAACATCTGGTAGAATAATTCAGAAGTGACCGGATTATAGCAAAATAAATTTAAAATCGATCTCTCCAAACATATGGTAGTTGAATGTAATGTTTATTGTGAGGTGATAGAATGCAACTGATTTCTTCAGCTTCTGTTGTATTGGTTCCTCCGTTGCTCTATTTTTGTACGGATCCATGGCCTTGAGAGAGCCAGTTGCATTATCTGTTAATTCAATATCCGGACTGAATACCACGAGAACCAATGAGAGAAGCCTTCTATAAAAAAAAAACTCTGCTCTGATTAATTCTCATGAGTTCAATCCTGATTGAAACTTAACCGGCTTTTGTGCTACTGGGCCTAATATTTTCATGTTTCAAGATCAGCTAGAAACTAAATAAAAAAAAACATTATATTCCATCAGCTGCTCCTATTTCATGATATCATTTCATGACACAAGACAAACCTATTGATATGATCGATCATACTAAAGTTGTTAATCCTATTATATTGAGAGCAATTCCTGTATATGGTTATATGGTTATGTATGTCCAACAGATCTGTAAAACAGCTTTAACGATTTCCACAAAATTTGGAACATAGTAGGTTCATGATATAAGAATCGATTGCACTGGGTCTCATCCCTGAGAAACTCGCTGAAGGACATGGAAAGGATAATAATTATTCATTCTTGGAATAACAGATGATAATTGTTCCTGTTGTTCCTTTCTAATCATATTTTATGACTTGTGATTCTGTCCATGAATAAATAGATAAATAATTTAATCGTCTGTCGACAACAGAAGATGCGAATGCCTGTGTAGGAGAGAGATAGAATTATGTCCAGCTGTTGAATCTAGGAATTTTAATCGACTTGATCAAAATAGTCTGATCTGTTGACATGACATGATTTATCATCCTTAATTAGAGTACTATCATAATTTCCAAAGTAAATCATTATTTTACGGTTTTGAGTGATTAGTGAGTTTTTTTTGTTATTCAATTTGGTCTGTGAACAATCTAAATCAGAAATTTTTGTTTTCAAATATTTGGATTGAAATTGGATCTGAATTCAAGTGTATGGAACATAACCTACTGTTTGGACTATTTACAGTGTATTAATCAAAACTCGGGGAAGAAACAGTTTGGGCTGTCCTTCTAACAGGCAGTCCTCCCCTAATCATTTTAAATAATTGTGTTCTGTTTATCAATAAATAAACAACAAGCGAAGCTTGGTGTACCGATATTTTAGATAGGAATAAAATTGGGTCATAATATATTAGTTTACATCCAAATTTTCATCCCTAAGCTTCTGGTCTCAAGCTAAGATCAAAGAAAGAAATCATATAATGGTAGTCAATAATCATAGTGATTGAATGAACTCTATTCAGATCTATGGAAATTCATCCCACTTTAATATTTATGATAGTAAAATTTAGGACATGAGGAACAGCCACAATAAATGTTATACTAGCTATTATGAATAGACTCCTTTGGATGAATGGTCTTCCATGAAAGATAGAACAGGGATTGGCTGCTTTCACACTTTTGAATAGTGGAAACGAAGTCATAAAACTCCAAATCAACTTAATTTGGAATTTAGTAGTCTGTATTTACGGGTGCTCGAGCTTTTTTCACCATTTCCACCCCCCCCTCACACGCACCCATCCTGTGTACCCCCATCACCCCCTACTGCCGAACCATCACAGCCTCTTAGAGGAGAAGAACCGACTCTCCACCATCCCGGCCTTGAAAGAAGATCTCTCTCACACACTCTCTCTCTCCTCTCTATCAATACATGAAGAAGAAGAAGAAGAGATGAAGAAGAAGAAGAAGAAGAGGAGGAAGAAGAAGAGGAGAAGGAGAAGAAGAGAAGAAGAAGGAAGGAGAGGATAACAATGTGCATCTCTCTCTCTCTCTCTCGCTCACTCTCTCTCTCTCGCTCTCTCTCTCTCTCTCTCTCGCTCACTCTCTCTCTCTCGCTCTCTCTCTCTCTCTCTCAACACTCTCTCTCTGTATGCTCTTTCCATTTAAAGTAGCATGCTCACTTCATTATAGAGAGTCATGGTCTATTTGATTGATTTATAAGAGGAGAGAGAGGAGTGGATGATTGATTGATTGATTGATTGATTGAGTACTTTATTTATGTAGATTACAATATATACTGGCTTATACACTTATATACAATAGCTTAATACAGCAAAATTATAGATGAATTTACATAATATAGACTAAGAAAATAATTATTGAACTGTATATGATATGAAAAGCAGTTTGTAATATAATAACTATAGATAATAATATATGTTATGCATCTACATAAATTGGCGGAGCTTTGGACATATCAATGTCCATTCTTCGGAAAGAATATTAAAAATATCCTCCCCACTAACTCTCTACCAAAACGTTAATTTCGTTATTTAAACTAAGGATTTATTATTAATGGAAATATTGTAAAAGTTTTAATCAATATGAATATTAAGAGAAAAAAAAAACAGAAAATTGATAGAGTAAAATAATTATATAGGTAGATAAGATCAATAAAATAAAAATGAAGTAGGCTGAAAGTAGATCAGGGTTATCAACTTTCAGTAATATACAGCAGTATGCAGTGGATAATTGAAATAACATGAGTTTATATAATATATATATATATACAATTCGTTCTATAACAGGTTTAAAGGTTTGTATTTGTGGGATGGGTGGGGGATGGATGTCATGTGATCGTTCTAGGGCCGGACAGTTTCAGTCATGTTCCAAAAGATTTTTTAAAGTTAGGATGAAGCTCGCTCGGCTCTCGATGGACCTGATAGAAACAGGAAGTGCATTCCATGCACGACAGGCACTGACTAAGAAGGATTTTGTGAAAATAGTAGTTCGATGATTGGGTATCCTTAAAGTACTTTCTCCGGTTCTAGTATGTGAAGCATCTATCCTCCTACCTTCAGAGACAAATTTGAAATCATCTTTAAAATAGTTCGGATTACCGTATATCAAGATATCTCTAACAAGCTTGACTATTCGAAAAAGCCTCTGATCGGGAAGCTTTAATGTTGAACTAGCAATGTGGGCTGGGGTGATATGATCATGGCGTTGGAGAGAGTAGACGAAACGTAGACAATAATTTTGGCAACGCTGTAGTTTATCATTCAGAGTGACTTGCATATCGTTAAGAACAGAATTACAATACATTAAATGTGGGAAGATGAGAGATTGAACCAATAATAATTTAATGTTTCTAGGGAGGATATCGTGCATTTTCTTCAATGCATGCATGGCTGAGAATACTTTTTACAAGTTTTGTTCACTTGTTCTGACCAGTCAAGAGTATTATTCATAATAATGCCTAAATTTTTAACTGAGCTACAGTAAGGAATGTCATTACCGTCTACACTAATTTTGTGAATCGATTCAAGGTCAATATTGTTTATAAGACGAGAATATCCAATTATAATGGGTTGTGTTTTGATGGGATTAAGCTTAAGGCATTTTTTCTTTGTCCATTCCACTATCGAATTGATATCCTGATTCATTATTCCAACTGTTTCATTAATTTTTGTTATGGGACAGCTTAAATAGATTTGAAGGTCGTCTGCATAAGTATGGAAACTGGAGAATTTGATAATGGAAGAAAGGTCATTAGCATACAAAGTGAAGAGGAGAGGGCCTAAAATTGAACCTTGTGGTACTCCATGCATAACGTTTTTCCAAGTTGACTTTTTGTCACCGACAGATACACATTGTTTCCTACCTAATAGATAGGATTTAAACCAAACTAACGAGTTGTGACTGAAACCAAGAATAGCCAACTTATTCAGAAGGACTGTATGATCAACAGTATCGAATGCTTTAGAAAAATCAAATAGGGTGAGGATGGTGCATTTTCTTTGGTCCATAGCTAACCTTATATCATCAGTGACACGAAGCAGAGCTGTCTCAGTTGAATGGAATTTTCTAAAGCCTGATTGAAAGTTATGAAGCTTACTATTGTTGTCTAGAAATTTTACAACTTGAGCATGAATGAGTCTTTCTAGCACTTTGGACAATGCAGGTAATATGATTGGTCTAAAATCCTCAACTTTATTGGGTGATGGAACTTTATTTAGAGGGCGAACCAGAGCAAACTTCCAGTTTTCAGGGAAAATGCCTTCTTCAAGTGACTTGTTGAAAATGTATGTAATGGTTGGTAAAACAGCAAATAACATCTTCTTGATAATTTAATAGGAATTTTGTCTACACCCGTAGCATTACTATGAATACGTTGAATTGCTCTGAAAGTGTCTTCTTCTGAGATTGGATGGAAATGAAATTGATCAGTGATTGGTAAATCTAAGTTTGTAACCTGCTCTTCAAGATCATCGATGTGATTAGCAATGACAACTTCGTCGCGTTGGTTAGAGTGTGAAACGAAATGGTCATTTATATTATTCAATGGTAAGTCAATTTGTGGATTCGATTTCTGTTTGCCAAGCCCGAATTCTTTTATTCCCTGCCAAAGTGATTTAGAGTCTTGTCTATTGTTTGTCATAAACGAATTCAAGTACCTAATCTTTGAGTTCCGTAATTCCTGTTTAACCCTATTTCTAAGGCTCCTATACTCTATCAAACTGTCCAAGTCAAATGTCTTTTTAAATTTTCTATGTGCTTTGTCTCTACGTCCCAATCTTAAGTATGTCTTCAGTCATCCACGGTACTCGTCGTTTTCTATTAATCCTCCTTGTCACATAAGGTGCATGTTTGTCATACAAAGTCAAAGTCAATTCTCGAAAGTCTTGACCATGTCATCAACTGAGGGTAATGCTTCAATTTGATGCCATGGAGTCTGAGCCACATCAGTCAGGAAGGCGGCTTCATCAAAGTTTTTGAAGTCTCTATAAGTGATAATTTTCTGTTCTGGCTTGGGTATCTTATGGGAAAGTACACAGTAGATCAAATCATGTCTAGAAATAGCTGGGACTGAGATTTGGCCTGCTTGAACAACCTCATTGGGATCACTAACAATGAGAAGGTCAATGAGTGTGTCTGATTCATTAGTATGATGAGTTGGATCGAGAGGTAAAATAGTCATGTTTAGGCATTGGAAAATTGTAGTCAGTTGAAAGTAGTCAAAGTTACGATTTGTCATGTTCAAGTCGGTGTTCATATCCCCCATAACTAGTATACGGTTATAACAAGGCATAAGAGAAAGCAAGGCATTTTCGAAATCTGTGAAATGACCTATTTTTGGTGGGCGATAACAGATACCAACGAGTAATTTATCAGTACTAGATAAGGATAATTCAAGTAGCATAAACTCTGGTCTGGAACAATACTCTTGTTTAGATGTGATTAAAACTTTTGTTTTGATACCTTCTTTCACATAAATTGCTACACCCCCACAAGCTTTATTTAATCTATCATTCCGGAAAAGATTATATCCAGGCAATGCAACAAAATTTGATGAAATACTAGGCTTCAAAATGATTCGGAAATTCCGATTATATTGAAGTCCTGAAAACGGAAGATTGCTCTGAGTTCATCAATGTGGCAACTGAGTGATTGTACGTTAAGGTGAGCAGCCTTGAAAAGTTTTTTGAAAGAGTGGAGCTTATTTGCTAGAAACATACCTGCGTCATTATTACTATTATTGAAATAATCATACCTACTTGAGGGCGAGCGAGCTGACGTGTCAGTGAGAGGCATCATGGAAGCAGCAGACCAATCGTGAACCGACCTCAGAACGACACATGACGGGGAAAATGGGGATGAAACTGATAAAACTTAACCTAAATGAAAAAGTCTCTTGATTCGAGTGCATTCAGCATGCCTTGACAGTTCGGCTCCCTTCACTATTTAAAGCACTAGTTCAAAAAAAAAAAAAAAAAAAAAAAATTCACTAAACACAATAAGATGTAGATGTGTGGAGTTCCGGTGATGAATAATCCTAATGGTGAATAAGATGAAGATTGAGGAAGAACTGGTAGTGGGAGATCTGGTCCAAGTGGAGATAGAGCGAGTAGGTATCCAGTAGTGGAAGAATCGGGTCCAAGTGGAGGTAAGCGAGAAGGAATCCAGTAGTGGAAGATCGAGTCCAAGTGGAGACAGAGAGAGATGGAATCCAGTGGTGGAAAATCGAGTCCAAGTGGAGATAGAGAGAGATGGAATCCAGTAGTGGAAGATCGTGTTCATGGTGGAGATAGAGCGAAATGGGATCCAGTAAAAACTGAAAAAGAGAAGAAAAAGCCAGCAGAAAAACGAAAAATCTTTGAAGAAAGTTATCAATTGAGAAAAGATACATAATACAATTGATAATGAATAATATTCGCATAAAATTGAAGAGGAATAGTATGATTAAATGTGGGAAAGAATCTAATATTATATGGATAAATATATGGATATTATAATATAATATATGGATACTAGTAGAAGGTAATCAGATAGAAAGAGAAAAGGTAGAAAGATAATAGATATAGAAAGAGAAATGAACATTTGAACATGCTGGATAGCTAGTGAAAAAAATCACAGGGAAAATAATGATAATAATAGGGAAGAAAAGAGGAGAAAGAAGGAATGTGCACAAATTGAGAAGAACTTATGAAACTGAACTATAGAATAAGAAATAGAACATCGTATTGTGATCTTGAATTAATCAAGGAGAGAAGAAGAAGAAGAAGAAGAAGAAGAAGAAGAAGAAGAAGAAGAAGAAGAAGAAGAATAGAAGAGAATAATAATCATCATCGCAAACAACAATATTCAAGTAATCATTATAAATATAAGATCAAGAAGAGAAATTAGAAAGAAGAATAAGAAGTAGAGGAGACGATAGAGAAAGTGCTAGATTATTTTAGATGAGTTTTAATAGGATTGAACGGTGAAGTGTGAAAAATATTATATAGTATTTTACTATACTTCTAATAGAAGTATAATTAACTATTGGGAGTTGCAATAACAAAAAAGTAGTAAATTGAGAACTGTAATATTTTAGTGATGAATGTCTAAGATAACGTTAAATGAAACACAGCCCCTATATAAGGCCCCTATAGAGAGGTGAGAGAGAGAGAGACAGACAGTCTACTACTGCCAGATTTAAGTGAAACGAACATCTCATCTTACTGTCAGATTTAATTGAAACATCTTTTTCTAATTGTCAGATTCAAGTGTGAGATTCATCTCATCTTACTGTAAGATTGAGCTGAAACATCTTTGTCCAACACCTGGATTTAAGTGAAACGAAAATCTCATCTCACTGACAGATTTAACTGAAACATCTTACTTCTCTCAGATTTTTACCGAGCCTCTATTTGTTAATGCCTGCTTTCCATCCGACAGTTGAATTCTACATGTACTTGACAATGTTGCCAAGTACGAGGGGGTTTTTACCATTCTTTCAAGAATACATGACCAGCAGTGACTTATCAGTAGGAGAGAAAAAGGTGGAGCTATATCTTGCCAACTATGACGTTCCTTCACCAATACTTGAACCATCCATCCAGTCATCTAGTGGAGATTCTTCAAGCAACAGCATTCCACTGTCACAACCACAGAACATGCAAAAAACTTCACATGAACCTCATCACAACTGTCCTATTCAGCATAAACCCAGGAAGAAAATTCTGCCTCACTGCAAAAACAAAGGGAACAAACTGGAATTCCACCAGTGCAGCCCAGGCAGACACAAGAAAGATTCTGGCAGTGATACCAAATCCAGGACAATGTCGAAACCGGATGTCAGCAAGCCACTACCGGATTGGGACCAAATCAAAGTGGAACAGCAACAAGAAGACCCACCTTGGCAGAGGATGATCACTACCATTTTGGCAATTATCATCCAACACGTGCTCATCATTTCAAGGTTGCGAAGACGAAGGCTGCAACCTGGAGTCAAACTTGGATGGGGGCTGTGACCACCTGTGGTAATAAAATTTCAACATGTGAAATCCAGCATGCTAAAGAACTCACAATGGACCTACCCACTCCAACCAACTCTAATGAGTGGAAAGAAATTCCACTCGATCAAGCCAGGTAGGCATAAGTGATGGCTTACCAGACAGAGGAGATTCCATTTAGTTTGGCCCAGTAGAAACAAAGGTCTCATAAAATACCTCAGATGTTGGAAACAATTGATGAAACCGGAAAGAAAATTGTCATTGAATCAGAGATTGCCATTATTTCCAGTGAACAATTGAATTATGTCAGATCAGACTCTCATGTCTGCCATGGAAACTGTGAATCATGCAATCTGTGACATAGTAGGGCCATTAAGTAAAAGTAAAAACTGCCAAATTCCCAATTTATATTCTAAGTTTATGTTATCTGTGATTATTATAAATGTTGAAAAACCAAATGTATCATATTGTTATTATATTATGAGGATATGCTAAGAATTAGGTTGAGAGAATTATATATTAAAAAATTATTATGAATGTTGAAATATTTTGTTAAAATTTATTTGAAGAATATTCTATGAAAATTTGTTATTATTTTGAAGTTTATGTTGATATTGAATGAAATTTATATATTATTGAATGAATGTGATTTATTATAGAATTTGTAAAGGCCTGGTATATGATAAATCAAAAGTCTTATTGAAATAATATTATTATGAATTGGAAAGATGAATGTGGGGATATGAAGAAATTTTTGTAATACCATTCAACAAATATGAATATATGTGATATCATTGAAATGTGTTATAAATTGTATAATGAAACAAATTATATTAGATTATACTAAAAGAGGAATATTGTTATGTGATTGAAAGAAATTGTAATTCATATTTCGTACTTGAGCAAATGTATTATGAGAATTATATTGTCATGATAAGATTGAGCAAAAAAAAATAAAATAAAAAAGAAACAAACAAAACTGAGAAAATTGAAAAAAAATAATAAAAAAGAGAAACTAAGAAAAAGAAAAGAAACTGAAAAAAAACAATGAAGAAATACAAAGGCTCACACAATAATATCTATGTTTCATTAAAATACTGTATAATAATTAAAAGTAATATGAAAATGATTGTAAACTAGATAAGGCATTAAAGTATATCTGTTATGAATGTTGAATGGTAAATAATGTTTATTGTTTTTGTAAATGCCATGTTATAATATTTTTGGGAATTATAATGAATGTAGAATAATGAAAATGTATCTCTCAGGGAAAATTAAAAAACCTGCAAATGCAAATTTTCAAATTTTGGGGGCTTTTTGTAACAATCCATTTTCATAATAATAAAAATATGTCCAATTTTCTAAAACAAATTCATTCCAACTCTGCTATCTGCCAACTATCGTAGCAGATAAGGCAGCTCTAGTCAAGCTCCAACACATAATAGTTGAAAAACAACTCCTTCACCCTTCCTTTTTCCCATTCCTTACTGGCAGTGATACCATATCTACAGGAAAATACAAGTGATGAACCGATAGTGATTGAAAAAGACAGTGTGGTCCCAAAGGTCTCGAAATCCTGTGTCATCTCATGCGTAAGGAAATTATTAATAACAGCGGTGAGTGAAATATCACATTTTATCACTATCATTCTGCCAGCTCTAACTATATTCATCCACCTCCTAATATATTGTTCCATTCAAAATCATCCCAAAGAATATAAAATTTTCTATTTAAATTTTCTTCAATTTTTTTAATAAATTTAGTTCTGATCATCAAACCCTCTTCTCTTGAAAAAAATGTTGCAAATTATCAATTTAGAGGAAAAAAATCTGTTGCACATGTTCCCTAAAACAGGGACATATTTTTAAAACCCTTACAACATGGCTCACGAATAGTGAACAAAAATTAAAATCATTACACTATCTAGAGACTTGCAAACACTGGCTTGTTCATTTGATTTTGTGCTTTCTTTCTCTTTGCTCTGTCCTTGTCAGTAACATGGAGTCTTTTTATTCCTTTCTCTCTACTCTCCTTGTCTTTCAGATAATACTGTTTTGCTTACGTCATTTCTACATTTTGTTGAATCCTTTTTCGTTTGGTCTGAACACTTTCACTCGAGCATTTCTTGGAGAAGGATCGTTAATTTAACCCTTGAATTTTTTGTCCTTTTATTTAGCTTCTGCTAAAATTTGGTTCTGCTAAAGATGTAGTCGCTCAGAGCAAAGATTTTCTAACATCACAAGTTGTGATATTTACTTTTATTTTTATTTCTTTCAGTTATAGTTTCTCCATGTGGATGTTTTTCTTTGTAAATTGATTTAAAACAAAGTAATCATGATGGAGAATTCAGTCACCATAATTTAATTTCAGTTGTTGAGTATCTGAATTTCTCATTTAAGTTTTTTCTGGAAATGTATAATTATTACATCCGAGATCTGCTGTACAGCAGTCATAGCATCTCATCGAATATCATTGGATCTCGTCAAATCTCATTGAATCTTATGGTATCTAGTTGAATTTGGAATCACAATCTTTGATATAGCCATGAAAAATTGTCAACAAATCTGTTCTAAAATAACTACTGAAAAAGGAACCAATTCATCACAAGTATAGAATACTTCAAGAGCTTCATGTGTTTTGTGCAAGATAAGTGAATGTCTGATATAAAAAAAGTGTAGGAGGCCTCTCACTTATAAATAGTATATTCCGCACCTAGGGCCGAAAATGAGAGTTTTCCGGCTCGAAATCGGTTTTAAAGTCCAAGGCTGTAGGCCGAGGACTAGAAAAGATTGAGAGCCAGAAAAACATTTTTGCCTGTAGTGCAAACGCTATTTTTCTGCCACACAGAAAAAAAAAACAATATATATATATATATATATGATATAAAATATATGAGAATAATTGTTCATTAAGCACTTCCGAAAGCAAAAGTGGAAGGTCATAGCTCTAGCAAATCTGATGTAATCTGAATATCAGAAAATTGTCCAAGTATTTCTATTTTTTATTCTGTTTTGTCTTAATAACCTAAAAGATTAAGTTAAATTATGTGGGAGGTTGAGTTCATACTTTTTTATTCCTTCAAATGACAATAAGATGATATCATAAATATTTTAATTAATGAATAATAAACACAAATAATGAAAAGTTTTTTGATTAGATGTTCTGGCACACTTGAAATTTGGACAATCTGAATGTCAACATCAACAATGCTTATTGTTGTGAACTGCGGAAGTTTAGGTTAGAAGTTCTATCCTACTCTGAAAATCGAATTTGAATAGTTCATAATATATCTTATCTGCATTTCATTCATCAGAATAAAATGATAGTATCTTATTGCAAAATACTTTATTTTATTCTAGAAGCATAAACTGATTCCGTTTTATAACTTATTTTGTAAACACATTCACATCTAATCAGAATCAGCTGACTTCAAGGTTATTTTATAGCCCTAGGGCCATGAAAATTTCACCGGCCTGGTCAGAAAACAATCACTTTCGGCCTCCATATGACACACGAAAACCAGCTCATTACATCCAAGTGGGTCGAAAAAGGTATTTACGAATAAATTATACATCAGAAGCTAATCATCAGAATCTAGCATAGTAGAAATTATTGTAAAATCTAATTTTCTTGTATTTTGAATTATTCTTCTCTCTTACGTTTGTATATTAAATTTACATAATGATTACTAATTTTATAGTTAATTCTTGAGTATACCTAACCTATCTGGCGGTGACAAATAGATAATTCAGAGAGATCAAATGGTTAGTCATCATATCCTTCTATTATAAATGCTGCTAAATTGATGTGTTTGAGGATTAAGTTGACAGAGTATTGAAGTTGATTTTATTTTATTATTCGTTCTACTAATTACAATATTCTGCTGATTGTTCTCCTTACTCATCCATAATAACATATTTTCTTTTGCAATTATATGCCTTCAAAGCGTTTCACATTTGATTGCAGTGACCCCGACTACTACAATATGAATAATCATTTGGATCAAATAAATGGAATTACTTACATCTCCAATCAACTCGTACTTTTTTACAAAAAAATTATATTGAATGAACTCACGGCTAAGGTTTGCCTTTTTCTAGCTGTGCTACAAATAAATGTAGGTATATGTTCGACATTTTCTTTGTAATGTTGTTGTCTATTACCAAAAGTTTTCAATGTGATTTTTGATGGCAATAGAATTTGAATTTGGAAAAGGAATTATCAACAAACTCCTAACCAAAGAAAATCTCTGTTCTTTATTCTAATCGGAATGTATGAGACTCCATAATACAGCTGATAGAAGGCAAACCGAAGTGGCCAAGAATACAACAATGAAACACACACGTGGCAATAAGCTCTCGCTCTCGATTTATGAATAATTAATTCGATCTGCTGATTGATAAGATTATTTTAAGCTTTCCAATAATTACAACATATGTTAGAATATGATGTGTCAATTATCTCAGTTTCATATGGCGTTCACCTTACAATGTTCATAATCTTACTTAATAGGATCCTTTTTCTTCCTTTGAAATCCTTAGAGGCAAAATATCTCAAAATCCGTTCTTAGTGGGCGTCTAGCATGTTTGAAGAATATTTGTGCAAAGTTTTATGTCAATCAGTTTTTGCTGTAGTGTGATTTTACATAAACATTTTCGGAAAAAATCCCTCTTCTGAACCCTCCTGTGCTACTGATCGGAATTCTTCTTCATAGATCTAATTATTTTTTGTAGCTGAACAAAAATGTTTCTCATGACTTTGCTGTGGAATGAGCGGTAAAAACTACAAATTTCTTTGGGGGCCCCAGCTCCCTCGGGACGATGACAAACTGGGCTGACGACAAAGTGGGCTACCGACAAAGTTGCACGCCGTCAAACTGGGCTGCATTCCTTAGAGTGCTAGTTTGGCGGTGCATGCAACGACAAACTGGCACTCCTCAGATTTTGTCACCAGACAACAAAGTTCCACGCCGTCAAACTGGGCTGCATTCCTTAGAGTGCCAGTTTGGCGGTGCATGCAACAACAAACTGGCACTCCCGAGATTTTGTCACCAAACGACAAGTTGCACGCCGCCAGACTGGGCTACTATTAAGTCCTGATGTGATTAGTTTATACATAGGTGTTTTACAAACAGATAAATGCTGGGAGTATGAAGACAAAGTACTCGTCATATTGGCAGAAGACATAGGTACATTATACATGATAAATTACAAATAATCATTAATAATTATAACAAGGAGGCGGCCCCCTAGTTTGAGAATTTTAACCAACCATTTTTTCACATCGCGTGATAACTGATTCTTCTTAGGCCTTCAAGGCAGTTCAAGAGTAATATGTATGAAAAATATTGAGGACGAAGACTTTGCAAAAGTTTCTGGGTTATCTTCAAATTAATGTAGTTGTTAAGATTCTTATCACAATCTATACCTATCTTTGTTGCCTACTCCATCAGAATAATAATATGATGATGCTCTGCTTACATGATCTGAAATGTGTCATAGGCTGCTAAACTCGAATTTTCAACTACAAAAGCTTCTAAAATTGATTCCAACTAGCAAACAAAAATATTCTGATAGACTACAATATTCTAAACAATCTTCATTTCTGATGAATTTCAATTCATTATTGAATGAACTAGGCAAATGTGACTTTCTGGTGCTGAGAATATAATGTAGAAATATCTCTCCAAACACCAATTTCGAAACAATCAATTGACAATATTGCCTCTAAAGGTGCGTACAGATTTACTCGCCGCGAACATGAGCAATTCACTTTTAATCAGCTGATGTCAAGCTGTTTATATCTATATCTTACCGTTTCTTTAAAAATACAAATATAGTCAGCTGATTAAAAGTTAATTGCTCATGTTCGCGGCGCGTATATCTGTATGCACCTTAATAGCCTACAAACTCTCACACTGGAATGTGTTTCGAACTTACAATAGTGAAGCACTTACAATATGGTAGAACAATAGAAGAACTTACAATATGGTATATTTATTCCGTGCTCATACTCAGTACTTATCAATCAATCTTCATTTGTCATCTGTAAATACTGCTTCTTCCTCACCCAATTACAAATGGAGTGATAGCACCCCACCCAATGACCGCAGGGTATACTCAACCTGCTGGCTTCATATTTTGTGCAAAACAAACAGACATTTCGCCCATTACCAACAGTTAATTCCTCTTGCTCGTTCAAATCTGCCAGCAGGTGAGTAACTTGCTGATCGACAAACTCTGCGGTACACATCTCGAAATGTCTGTTTTGGTTGAACAATTTCACCACAAACCTGTACTCCTTCAATGATTCATCAACCAGCTCATTCTGATTTTGAAGTTGGTTTGTTCTTGTTTCTTCAGTCGTTTCTTCATGAAGAATTCCTACTGTCCTATTACAAAACATTTTGATCAGACTTTAAATAAAAAAGAAGAGAGGTAATTATGAATCTATGAATGAAATGAGAGCATGAATGCACCAAACCTTACCAAGCTGGTGACCTTATGATGATGTATCGTTTATCAATGGTGACAGAAGCCTCGATTTAAACAATTGAGAGAGAGAGAGATGAGATTGAATGAGTACTTTATTTATGTACATTGAAATATATACCGTCTTTTACACTTATATACAATAGCTTACAATACAGCAAAATTATAGATAATTTTAAACTTTATAACTTTATACAATTGGAAACAATATTTCAAATTCCACTAGATAAATCTATAGCAAAACCTATCAGAAATGAAGATATAATCGAGTTGCCATTCACTCACACATGCACACAAAACAACCCTAAAAATAAAGATTTTACAAAGTATAATAATTATCAAAACAATATATTAAGATGAAATATTTTTGTAGTGAGAGAGAGTGAGAGAGAGAGAGAGTGAGAGAGAGAGAGAGAGAGTGAGAGAGAGTGTGTGTGAGAGAATGAGTGAAAGAGAGAAGAGTAAATGAGCGCTAAAGAATAAATCAGTCAACGTCCTAAATAACAATACGAAAAAATATCTGGTGTGGTACACTCACACAACTTTCCTTGCTCATTGATCTATAAGCCTTATTCTTAAGCGGGGATAATCTAGGAGAATAACATTATGCCGATTGGCGACTGAATAGTTTTATTAAAACTACGATTATACAATTGTTATTGTTTTCAGAGTACATTTTCCTTTGTTTGAATTATGGAATTTGAGGATTTTTTAAAAGTTGTCAAAACAACTGTTCTACAAATGAAATATCGACGTGTGTTATCTATACTTATAAAATTCTTATCTCACTGACTCACTGATCACGATTTCTGGAAAACTAATGGAAGAATTGCAACAAAACACACACACACACACACACACACACATTGACCCACCATGTCAGATGGCCTACACATCTATAGAACCAATCACTCGCCGGAAGCCCTTGACTATAATTCCGTTTTGTAGTTTCTGCAATCCTGCAATCCCACCCTGTTTGGAACAATATTCACAATTCAGGTAGCTTATAGCTTATATGGTCGCCCTTTTTACTGTATCTTTGAAGCTCATTTATGAAGTCTACCAGATCCACTCTGTCTTTGCGGCACAAGAATATATTGATTGTATGACCCTTTTTGTCATAGTGGTGCATTTTATACATCACCAAATCCCTAGCTCATAATGCACAGTGATGCATAATCTGCATCACTCTACAGAACTATTTTTCTGTAATGGCACAGTGATTCAATTCTTGTAACACCGTGAAGAACTAGTTCCCATAGCTTCCTACAGAGTGTGTGACGTGTTAGTTCCATCATAACCGTCGATTTGTTACCAGTGTTGTTGAATTTGTTTGCTACTGACACGGAGTTTGAAAGCTGTCCATTAGTGATGATATAATTACGGTAAGTGAATTAATCTCGCCTGATGCTTTTATTTTATTGATAATATCAATGGTTTTCTGTGTAATCACAGCAGAATAAGTGTGTTACAAGAGTTTCTTTACATAATATTGTTGTTTTCCGTGATATCAAAAAATGCATCACCATGCAACATGAGGACTAGCCTACATAACCTACAACTTTCATATTCATACCAACTTATGGTTGAGATTTTGTATTTTTTCAGTTCCATTGTTGTTATTATAGGAATAATTTTGGGGTAATCTAGTTGGTAACATTAAATTTAATACTTTTCATTAAATTTGACATCTTTTCAATATTTTACATGAACCATACTGGTAAGTTACTGTCAAGGGGAATCTGCTAATAAGAAAAGTCTTGTAAGAAATTATCATTCTCTCCAATATACTGGTACATTCCTCCATAATAATGACTTGTTACTTGAAAATGCAATCCATGATTATTATCACATTAATCCATTAAGCTTTAGAAATTTACAAAATGCGTTATTCTTTTCACAGGTTGAAAATGGATGAAAGAATTACTGATGAAGAGTTGCTGAACATACTTATGTATGATGAAATCCCGTCTGATTTGGACTCCTGTATTGACGAAAATGATGCAGAAGAAGATGACAATTTCTACCTGGACAACACCAATGAAGCTGACAACATTCCTATAATTGATATGACTTCCACTTCAGAGTCCATCTCTAACTTTCAATTGAATTCATCTGCTCCATCGCCTTCACTCACACCATCACCTTCCAATGGAACTGAACATGATTCTTCATTCTACACATCCATTTCTTGTATTATTATTACATCCACAGGACCATTTTCTGATTGATATGATCAATTTTACATTTCCAAGTAACAAGTCCAGTAGTTTCATGGTGATGCAAAAAATGCATCACCTATTGTGATGAATTTTTTAAATAAACCTCATGAGAAGAGAGAAAAATTGTGATTACCTTTTAAAATGAAAGAATTTGCTAAAGGAATAGTTAGCAACCGAGCGATAAAGCTTCCTTATCAGTAACTGTATATTAGATAAGAGTACCGTTCTGTACTGCATATTTTCTAGAGAATTATTCAATAAAATTATAATTATTCTGCAAATTGAGCATGAACCATTTATAAATTACTCGTTGAATTTTGAGGTTACACTTTGTTTACTATTGATCAGATGTTTTAAAGCAGCTCAAACACAGCTGACTGATTCAACATATTGTAAAATGTCATGCCAGATTCATGCAAGCTGTAATATTATTTCTAAAAAAGTAAAAACTATCAATAAAGGACCAAGAATTTCGAATAAAAAATAAAATGTAGTATTATCGTTGAAATTATTTATTACTTGAAAAATATATTATAATGTCAAGTATTATCGTAACTAACTAGGTCATAGCATGAACATTATATTATTGATAAAAGCAGCAGAAATTAATTATAACAGTCTCAAACATAATAAAAATTGTATAAGAATATTCAATTATTAATTATTGTTTCAACTGAACCACATGGTGATTGAATCTCTTTGGCAAGTCTAAGCCAATCATAGTGCACAGAAATAGCACCAAAAAGGTGATCGTTTGAAAACAACATATGTTAATCTGTTATCAGACAACAAACCTGCCTTATCATATACGCTAGCACATGTACATTGTATAAGAGGAACTATGTCTAGGAGATTAAGCAGTTTTAAGAGTTATACAAATTGAGTTATTATTGTAATAGAAGGAATTATATTCTATTGCTTGCCACTGACGTCATATCTACGTCATAATCGTTCTACCAATGGCAAATTTTCATGCAAATTAATAACACCGAGATTCTCAGAGAAAACATTCTAGCCTAGAAGCTTAGAAAAAGACTTCACTTCCCTTTTGAAATCCTCACCGTTCAGACCTCGTTAAAGTTACCAAGACCTATTCGTAAGATTTTCGTTGAATTTTATATGTTTTATTTGTGAGCCAATATTCTTAGGCTATTCTATTTGTTATTTGTAAATCTATTTTCATCAATCGATAAATTAAAAGTTTAAAGTTAAATTATCCCTTAATTAATTTGGTGAAGGAGATATTAAATTTAAATTCCCCACGTGCTGAGACCGAAGCCTGGACCCGCTGCCGATCAACAAATTGATCTAAAGAGAAAACCACGACCGTCAAGGAGTTTCACGTGAGTTATAAGTTTAAAGGGGCCCCAATCTACGCTTCGGAAAGTATTACAGTGCAGAAAATATAAATTTTTCTTCGTTAAACTATTGGCCACGCCGACAAGCGCTTATTAGTTATTAAGAGCCTAGAATTTATTCAATATAGAATTTATAAGAACTTGTAGTTGATTAACCATCCTCCGCTGCCAGAACCACGACCCCGAGCAAATCTTTTAAAATATTTTATAATTTCTTTCACTATTTTTTCAAAACTGATAAATTTTATCAATTGTGAAATTCTGTCGAATCATGCATGGTGTCATGCAAGCACAAGAAAATTTCCAACTCTTTTGTTAATGCTGAATTATTACCAATCTGTAAATCAAATTCTGAATCTGCACTGTGTGATCATATATTTTATTATAATATATCTCAATTTTGTTAATTCGTCTTCTGAGTTCGATTATTTCTTAAGCCTGTCAATTATTGTGTCTGATACGTTCCATATTATCAAGAACCGATCATTGGAATAATTGAATCAAGCTGGATATTGGAGCAGGTCTAAGTGGATGTATGGTGTGGGGTCAGATCGAGATATTTATTCTCTATCCTTACCTGCTCATATATCAGCTTCTATCTGTTACCAACTTCGACTTAGGAGCGAATACATCAACTGTACAGCAGATGCAGCCAGAGATCATATAATCTCCTACAATAGAGCTTAAAGCCCGACAAGACTCTGTTCTCGAAATATATTCCGAACAATATCTGGTCCTTGTACCCTATCTCAATCTTCGGAACTTATTAGAGACGCAGTCCCGTAAATTATCTACATCGGGATTTTTGCTCGACCTGTATGATTTTGTGTGTTGTTTCATCACAGGTAATAGTTTTAAGACTTCAGTATTCAGTGTTTAGTGATCGCTACACTACTCATAAAAATGTTATCACCATACAATCTGTCATAAGAAGAATCAAGGGTGAGCGAGCGTTTAGGCCTCCTGCGATTCCGACAATTGTATTGAATCTTGTAGTGAACCAATCAGTCTGGTGTATACTTAGCGTACACGCACGCAGTTACAAAATTTATAACCTCGACACTGGTGATTCAGTACAGGATTCACTCTACGTATGTGAGGCGTGTAAAAAACCGCTTTACACGATTTGCCGGCCCAACGTGAAGCATTTAAATACAGCACTACATGATTTGGCCAGTAACGTGGGACTATTTACATTCCACATCTGATTCTTTATATGTGTATCGACTTATCCTTGGAGGTGAGTGACTCCCCCAGGAAAAGCTTCACACTATTATCAAGGAAATGGTAATGAAAAAATTAAAATTTGTAGTCAGTAATGTTCAATGTAGTACATAGGATGTAGAAAGTTAAAAAAAAAACAAATTGACAACATTTCATTTTCCCGTGCAACTAGGGGACGGAATTCTTGTGCCACTAGGGTGTCTTATTAGGTGATGCAAAAAGAGCACCACTATGCTGGAAAGAGTTAAGTCCAGTCACTATATACATTGGTGCATGCAATTTATATTGTAGTTCTGATTCTTTAATATATTATTTGGGTACATAAGAGAAGTCCAGAACCAATTTCTTCATGCAGAATTTCCTTGTGCTAGATACAGAGTGGCCCAAAAACCTCATATTTTCGGCTCATTCTCCAGTTTTCAGCTATTTCTGCGAAATTCTCGGACAGAAAAATTTGCACTCGCCTTTTTTTCAGATTATGAAATTCTGTATAGAATAAGATCATTCGGAACTCTTTATCTCCAATGAGTACTGAGTTTTGATTTTTCAAAAATGAGTGAAATTTGAAGAAAAAAATCAATTTGGATGATTTGTTAGGTTTTGATCAACAATATCTTACGATTGTGACCATTTAGATGTATAATTCAAAAGGTACACCTGACAACAATGCTCCTGGTATTGTGAAAAAACACCTAATTTTCAGCTTCAACCATCATCACCAACTAAATTGTCCTTACATTGATATTTCGCACAATGACATAAGTTCATGAGATCATGTTCTATGAGAATCATCCGCTAGATGCACTTCATTTCATTATTTCCTAGTGGAGAGGCGTGCTTAAGGATCAAAATTTCAATCACTTTCAACTTTTGACACAATGCTCGGATTTCATCGTACTACACTTCATTCTCGGCTCGTCAAGGCGGTCTAAAATCATGCGTCATAAGTCAAATTCGGTCAAAAAATGGAAAATCTATTGTTGAGTGTACTTAAGCCCATATTCCAATATACAAAAAATGGCCAATTTCTATACTTTCGATTCCAATACTATTCGAAAGTTACAGAAGATTTTAAAAATGGCGATTAATATATAATAATATATAATATATATTAATATATAATATATTCATATATAATATATCAATATATAAGTCAGTAAAACCTGTAGAAAGGTTCTCTCAGCAATGCATTCACTTGAAAAATTGCAAGATGTCCTTCCTAGAAGTATACGATTATTACTGGTCCAATGTTTGATTTTTCCACATTTCACATACTGCAACTCTGTCCTCAATGATAAAATGCTGCTCTGCCAAAATTATTGTCTACGTATTGTTCACTCTCTTGAACGCCATGAACATATCACCCCAGCACACGTTGCTAGTTCTACCCTGAAGCTCCCCGATCAGAGACGTTTTAGGATAATCAAACTTGTTAGAGATAATTTAAAATATAGTTTGGGCGCAAATGTCATGAATAAGGCACTCCGTGGTCATTTTTGAGTAACAGCCGAGGAAGATGTCTCAATTTCTTAGGTCTAGCATAATAAGGATCGTAATGATGATAAGTCGAAATCACAGGCAAACACCTCGGAAACAAAATGGCTGCCAAAATTTTCAGGGTTTTACTATATCGCTTTCACTTCAATAACCGTTCAAGTTTTGTCACGATGTGTATTGTAACTAGTGAGGGGAATTGAGTTTAGGGCTTGTTCTAAAGTTGCTTGGTTATCTCTTGATGAAATCTCGGAGTCCAACGAGCAGCCCGGCCGCTGGGCTACCGCTCAGCAGTGCCGCGCATCCTCACTCCCCTCCCTCTCGGCCACTTAGGGAGGCTCGTGAAGGGCTAGTAGGAGCAGTCTAGTGCGGGTGTCCAGTGCGAGCGGTCGGCAGAGAGAGTGAAGGAAGCAGCGCACAGCTAGCAACTTAGTACAGCTCGTATCCTGAGTGTACTCCGACTCCTTCGAATACTAGGAGTTGTGTATGAGGTTGACGGGGTTGATCAAAGACACTGGAAGCTCCGAGATTCAGCACTCACTCGTGCAAGTGTTGTTCGACCATTTCGACGACTTTGGCAGCAACCTGCCTGTTTCAACCAGTGGCGACAAGTCAGGTTTCAGCTAAAACCTGACTGGACCCTGGTACATCATCGCGATAACCAGGAAAGGTAAGAGGACCTCGAGTGAGGCTTGGGAAGGCCTTTCTTGACTCCGAGACACGATCCTGGCCCCAGGAAATAGCCGGTGCCCGAGGCTAGGGACCGGTGACCAGAGGTGAAGCCCGGTGCAAGGGCTCTCATAACTTGCTATTCGTCTTAGAACAGCAAGAGGACCTCGAGAAAGGCTTGGGAAGGCCTTTCACGACCTCGTGACACGATCCTGGCCCCAGGAAATAACCGGTGCCCGAGGTTAGGGACCCGGTGACCGACTACAGCAACCAGTTCCGAGGCCTTTAAACCCTGCTAATTCGGATCCTAATAGCAGGAGGATATCTAGTGACAATCGGGAACGTTACTCCCGTAACAGAGACCCCCCTCACGGCCGACACCAGATCGTTCCTGTTCCTCTCACTCCACGCCCAACCCTGTTAGGCAGTGCGAAAGCACGACCCCTCTTACCTAAAAGAGGGAAGCATTTCTCCAAGGTACTCAAGACCCTGTTCCAACCCCCGACTCGAACGAGGGTGGTTGACAGTCCCCCCACCAAGCCTCCCGTCCCCTGCTGCCCAAGTCTAGCCGGCCCAGAGCGACACTGGGAATTCTGGTAGAAGAAGGTGTGGGCAAAAATCTACTCAGAATATTCAACCGTTTTTTCTAGACGAGAATATCTTCAAAATCTTCCTCTACAGATTTTGATTATATGAAATTTTTCTCTAAAACGCATATTCTCTTAGTTATAACCTTCAAAAGCCCAAAAAACCTGTTTTTCTAAATTTGTTCAAATTTCATTCCATTATAAATTTTTTTGTGCAAGAGATACAGGAAAATTTTCAATCTTTGAAATTTAGAGCGTTTTTTCAACTTTGGAACGATATATCTTCGTGCGCTGTACGTCGAAAAATGAGTACTCCAGCGCCCTCCAAAGAAAATCCTGCATGATTTCTTGTGCGTTTTTCCATATGCATGAGGTAACAAGCTAGAACTATAAAATCGATTTTTTCATGACTACTTACAGATAGAGACTTGCAAATGGTCTCAATCTCCTCGTTACAACAAGACGAATAAGAATATTGATGATGGTAACAACGAAAATACTCGACATCATTGAAAAATACAAGATGGCGGTCATTGTTGACAGAAATTTTCACATCTCTTGTTATTCAGTTATTGTGAGAGATATCGGATTGGTTTTACCACCAAAGTGTTTAGAATTAACCAAAAAATGATGTTCGGAAGAATCATCTCATTTTAACCACTCTTTCAATTATTTATTGAACTTAAAAAACTTGAAACATACATTTTTCGGGGACAATATTTCACTTTCAACTCTGTATATGTATTCGCAGTGAACAAACACTAGTATTATTGGCACAGTGTTGTAGGATATTTCCGAAGCTTCAAAATGACATCTGGTTGGAGGCTGTAAGTCCATATTTCACGGCTGGAGCGTCATCGGAAAAAGAGTAAAAAGTACTTTTTGCAGCGGAAAACACGCTTTTTCCACCAAATGCCAATCCCAACAATAAGAAAACCTTGTAACTCATGACTCTTTGAAGGTACATACTTGGGAATGGTACCATCCAACCAGATGTCATTTTGAAGCTTTGGAAATATCCTACAACAATGTGCCAGTGATACTAGTGTTTGTCCACTGCGAATACATATACAGGGTGGAAAGTTTCGGTTTTCAACATTTTCTGTTCTTCAGTATTGTATATCGTCATTATTACTTAATTAATTTCTAAAATCTTAATTAAATACCACCCTATAACGTTTGTTTCATTCATCTATTCTCAGTCATTGAAGCAATATTGTATTCACTATTACTCATTCTAATATCATCCACCTTATTCATTAATCCCATAATTCTAGATTCAAATCATATATATAGATTCCATCACAACCCGGTCGTGTATTTATGAGAAGGATATTACACAGGAGTTTGCGGATGAAACGGCCCTAACCTATGGTGAAAAAACAACCCAATTGCTGATGGAGAGTGTTACTCATGATGTTGAAATGCTGTCATTGTGGTTCACGTGTAATAGGCTGAGTCTGAATATTGTAAAGTCTGAAATTCTCAATTTTTCACTGCCTCAAGGCTTTCAAATGCACATTCCCATTGAATATCATTCCATTGATTGCCAGAATCAGCTAAATGATTGTCCCTGTGGCAGTTTCCCACAAACGGATGTTGTTAGGTATTTGGGTTTAGCCTAATGGTTGATGAGAAGCTCAGTTTTAAGCACCACATCCTATCTCTTAGAAATTATTTGTACATGTTCATGCGCAATTCTATTTTTTGAGGTCTCTGTGTCCATTAAGAGTCATGAGGCAGATTTATTGTGCATTTGTTTACTCCAGACTAAACTATGGTATTACTTGCTGGGGTAGTACTTATCATACTCATGTAAAGCCGCTGTCTGGGTTACAGAAGTCTTTTGTAAGAATAATGATGAGGAAATCAAGATTGCATGAATCCTTTCTTCTCTTTTCACATTTGAATATTCTGCCACTTAGATATATATGTACGTTTTTAGAGTGTTGCAGATGTTCTTTGATAGGAGTGGCAATGCTGGCGCAGTGGTGGATACTATTCGGTCATCATCACGATATAGTAATAGAACGCAATTACCAAGACCAAGATCCACCATGTTCCAAAAATCCTTTCTGTTCTTGGGACCCAAGTTCTTCAATAATTTGTCTGACAATATTAGAGCTTGCCAATCTTATTTCTTGTACAGTAGATTGATCAAGGAGTGGCTTTTCGGTCTCCTTCCAGAGGCGGTTGAAGCAATGTTTTTGGTTGTTCAATGATTGCCTAAATTCTGAATTGCCTAACTTCAGTTCACATTTCTGAATTCTAAAAGTCATTTTATTTTAATACTTCTTCCGTTGAGAGCTTTCAACTTATTCATTATCTATTGTATTTGTTTTTTATATTTCAAACCCTAATAATTTCTTCCTCAGTTGTAATTACTTGACAATTTATTAGTAGGCTATGTTAGGTATTCCATGATTGATTTTTCCACTATAACAGAGTTTCTCGGTCTGCAGCAACTCCTCCATGCATACAGGGAAGCTTCCCTTGCATGCAAGTATTTGTTGTCAAGGGAATGTATATTACCATAAAATGTATATAATAATCATAAGATTCATCAATTATTATATCAGCTCAGTCTATAGATTATTGATTATTACTTATAATTTCTTTTCTATAGATTGTTTTTGACAATAAAAAGTTTATATTATAATTATTATTATTATTATTATTATCTTATATCCTTCTTAGAGAATCGACAATCATTTGTTGAAACACCGCCGATTTATGAAGTTACATTACAATTTTATATTATTGTTATTCTAATTGCATTTAATATTTTTTTTTTTTGATCAATTCTTTATACCTTGTCAAATTCGTTGAATAATTAGCATTACCGTCATTTAATGTCGATTAGTGTATAAGCCAGTAATAAATTATTGTAACATACATAAATAAAGAAATCTAATCTGATAATAGATAGTAGACACAAACTGGCATGCAACGCCAAACTGGCACTCCTGAGATTTTGTCTCTAAACGACAAAGTTGCACGCCATCAAACTGGGCTGCATTCCTTAGAGTGCCAGTTTTGCGGTACATGCAACGACAAACTGGCACTCCTGAGATTTTGTCTCTAAACGACAAAGTTGCACGCCATCAAACTGGGCTGCATTCCTTAGAGTGCCAGTTTTGCGGTGCATGCAACAACAAACTGGCACTCCTGAGATTTTGTCACCAGACGACAAAGTTGCACGCCGTCAAACTGGGCTGCATTCGTAGAGTGCCAGTTTGGCGGTGCATGCAACGACAAACTGGGCTGGAAAACCAGCCCAGTTTGTCACCAGCCCACTTTGTCGCCAGCCCAGTTTGACGCGGTCCCGCTCCCTCAGGGGGGCAAATTTCTGAAAATCCTTTCTTAGTGGCTGTTTTGAGGCTACCATAAACAATTGTGCAAAATTCATGTTTTTAGGCTCAGTAGTTTGGGCTGTGGTGTGATTTCAGTCTGTCGGGGCTTAGCCTACTATAGATATAGAGATTTCATTTTTGTTTGTCATATTTACTATGATAAACTCCCTTCTTTCGTGGGTACCAGGACGAAGAAAAAGGAAAAAGTTAAGGATCATTATTATTATTATTATTATTATTATTATTATTATTATTGTACCAAAATTTTGAGTTATTAAATGGAATTTATTCTATGTTAAGTTAGTAGTTTTCAGTTCCCATGAAGATAGTAAATTTATTCTTGTTCATTGGCAACTTAGCTAGCATTTCTAAAATCGTTATAATTATGATCAGAATCTTATTAAAGTCCTTGGTTCCCACGATCCCACTTGGAATTATCTGCTCTCACGACGATCTAGACGCCAGAAGTATGCTGATTCAATCCCATAATTCTAAACTTGCAAAAGGGAAATAACTTTTCTCTCCTAGTTTCCTTCTTGCTTGAACGTATCACCTTCCTTATTTACTGAGCAGAAAGAGAGTGGGCGAAGAGAAATTCACAGGCGATCGGGTAAATATTTCAAAGTGTGATGGTAAAACGGACCAGTCTGGAAGCCTCTGAAAACTGGAAGAGCAATCATTCTAATCCCAGCTGTCAGAGTGTTGACTGTTTCTTGAGATTTTCTTACAATTTCCAGTAATATGTTTTCGTTTGGGGGTACATTCTCATTCTCCCCAGGAGAATTTAATAATTGATTGTCCAAGTAAATCGGACATTTAATGTAAGAATAATATTTAGAGGTAAAGTCCCCCTTATAGAATATACTAATGGGATGAATTAGGATGACGATTGATTCCCTCTATATTTTGGATCTTCAATACCCCTTTTGGGTGAGTATTTTTATTATTGTCATTGAATATATTTATCAATTATTGTGATTTATAAGTGTTTGATTTATGTATGTTAATAATATTATTTATTTCCTCATAGGAAGCGGTGAATTGTATTTATTTGATGATCTACCTAGATCATCAATTGAATACAATCCTATTAGATATTGGTAATTATTATGTTTCTAATTCTGTTGTAAATTTGTCATCAGGTTTCTGTATCGGGCTGAGAATTTCCATTGTAAAGGGCCGGCGACTTCTTCCAACCATGGATGGAATCGTACGTCATTGAACGCTGATGAGGAGAGAACAAGACTAACTCCCTTTTGGATCTGTCGCCGCGACGCCTGAACATTCCTGGAGGACGACTAATCATCTTCACCCTTCATCCATCTCCGCCAGGGACTCCGGACATCGCGACGACAACTACAAGATGAGTACTTGATCTTTCCCCACCAGAATTCAATGTGTCCCTTAAATTTTGGTCTCTTAAGACGTAAATTTGGTCTCTTAAAGACAAAGATAATCTTAATTGAAGAAAGTATTTATTGTAAAGTGTTGTTTGAATTTAAATATTTAATATAGAGGCAATCGATCGTCAAATGATTTTTATTTCGAATTCCTCACCACTGGAATGGTACTAGAAATTTCACTAACCCCTCCACCATCGGGGTCTCGCATGATTTCCAAACTTAATTATAGTTGTCTGAGAATTTAGGTTCTCAAAAGACACTATATTATTATTATTATTATTATTATTATCATAGCGTTGATCTCACAATGAAGAGTTCTAGTATTGCTATCATTAGTGTTATTAGAGTGCTGTGAAGATCATACCCTTCTACAAGTCCAAACTTCTTGATCTAACATTTGCAAGTATCCATCTGTGTCGCTTTTCCCATCTACCATTATCGGTATCTTGTAATCTCTGGCAGAGTCCCACCCGGAGTACATCTGTTGAACAATCAGACCCATCAGCAAAAGCATCAATAATGGTAGTATTAGAATCAAATAAATCGTCATTCACAAAATGCAATACATCAGTAGTTACAATAAGGAAATAATGTGAATATTTCCCACAAAGGCTCAGTCTAAGGACTGGTTTTCGAGCTCGGGATATAGCTAAGTTTTAGACTTTAAACAGCTGGAGTCAGAAAATTTGCTACCTGGAAAGGGTCGTAGTCTTAGTTCTTATGATAATTTTTATCTTCTTATTCCTATAATTGAAAACGTTTTTCCTTGATGAAATTCACATTCCTGAATGATTCAAGATAGCTGAAACTTTACATTATTTTCTCTCCATTTTATTTTTTGTTCAATTTTCTAGTTTTTCGAAATTCAATTTGAGTTTTTCAGTTTCTGTTTGGCTTGAAAATGGGATGAGCCATTCCAGCACGAAACGGCCGTCGCCACACCAAAGAATGTGAGTGTTTTTTTACTTTGAAGTTGTATGAGAATACAATAATTAATTTAAACGTGGACTACGACTACGCCCTGTTTGGGAAAGCCAATTTTCTGACCCCAGCTGTTTGAAGTCTAGAACTCGGCTATATCCCGAGCTCGAAAACCAGTCCTTAGACTGAGCCTTTGTGGGAAATATTCACATTATTTAAAAACTTAGCTAAACCCCGAGCTCGAAAACCAGCCCTCAATTTGCATTAGATTGAAGAACATAACAGATAATTTAGTTCCATCGTGAAATACTAAAGACGTTTGCAGAATCAATAGATTCTAAGAAAAAATAGAGAAAAAACAAGACTGAGAATGAATTAATAATATTGAATTCAATAGTTGAGTTTTGTACTTAATCTACAGTGAAGACGAGAACAATACAAGAAAATATTTTTGGACAATTTCTATCCAAATTTTGAAAAGAACAGGTTAAGAGCCGGTTTCCGAGCTCGGGATTTAGCTAAGTTCTAGACTTTAAACAGCTGGAGTCAGAAAATTGGCTTCCTGAAATGGGGCGTAGTCACAGTCATTTTGTTCTTTCCCAATCATTCATAGTTCAGAAATTATATTGTATCTATCAATGTATAAATAAATATACATTCATTTGAATCATGGAATATTAATTATTAGGAATCTTGCTACTCAAGATGAATACAAGTGACATTGAAAACTGAGCTCAGTGGTCATAGGCGGATTGATTAGCTGTGATCTTGACTGAGATACACATTCATCGACGCGTAACATTCCTGTCAATTTCACAAAAATGCGGACATACATACATGAATGGATAAACTTATAATAGTTCAATGGTATAAACGAATAATACATATATATGAGCATAGGCGGTTCAGAAATAACCACCCATCATCTATAGCCCTATCCTCCATAACAAATTCACTTCTTTACAGTTAAAATCTATCCAATCGTAGTTTATTAGAAGATTTTTGTCATTATGAATTGCAATGGTAGTAGATAATCATAGGAAACAGAAAGTTGTGGTCGCTGACACCTCGGAAAATTCTCAATATAAGGAAGTACTAGCAGGTGTTCCGCAAGGCTCCGTACTTGGACCGTTTCTGTTTCTGATTTTTATGAATGACCTTCAGTCCAATGTTCACACTTTACCTGTGCTCTATGCAGACGATACCACTCTGATTAATTCTAATGTAAGTAGGAGGGTTTTACGGAATATGCTGAGCCAATCCTACGTTGATGCAAAGCAATGGTTCACCTCAAACGACTTGTGCATTAATGAGAGCAAGACAGAAGAAATATTCTTCTCACTCAATAATAATGTATTAGCAGATGTTGGTGTCACCTCTGTTAAGCTATTGGGTATGAACTTGGATTCAAAGCTTGATTGGCATGTGCATATCACTGAACTATGAGACTGGCTAGAGTTACATTTTGCTCCGTAAATTAAAATCTGTGTTAGCCATCAAGTTTTAAAAACCACTTATTTTGGATTGTTCCATTCTATCCTATCATATGGTGTTTACCCTTTGGGGAAACTCAACCCATAGCATCAGGGCATTTTTGTGGCAGAAAAAAACGATAAGAATCATAAGTAACCTTGGTGTTAGGGATTCATGCAGAGAAGCTTTTAGACAGCTGAATATTATGACCCTACCGGCACTTTTCATTTATCAAAATCTGTTACAGGTGAGACAAAAAATTCCAGTTTTGATACCCAGTCAAATACCCAAATTTTAATACTAGAATAGGGAGAATTTAACTGAGCCTCACGTTCGACTGAGGAAAACATACAAAAGCCTTATTTCCAGCAAATGAAACTATTCAACAGGCTGCCGCTAGAAATTAGAGCGCTTCCAGTTGGTCGTTTCAGGATGGTCGTTAGCAAGTGGGTTACATCTAAGTCCTTCTATACAGTGAAAGAGTTTCTTGAAGGTGATATTGTTATTATGTCTAGCAGAGTAAGTTTGTATAAGAATTTTTCATAAAATAAGCATATTGTGATAATGTTACACTTGTGGTACAGTGTTGAGTGTTTTAGTTGTTTTGTGTTTTGTTTTATTGTTTGATTGTATTCGGTTGATCCAGTTGTTGGTTGTATTGTCACTTGGTAATCTTTTGTTTGTATTGTGAATTCCGCCAGTGATATGATTATGTTATTTTTATTGTACTGTTTGTATTGTGAATTTGCCCATTACTGCACTGTATATGTTTATTGGCAATGAAAAAATATCTTATCTATCTTATCTTATCTAATTATGGTATGCTTCTGAACCTTCAACAAGCTTTCTTCTTAGAAACTATCCTCAATCCAATCTCTTAGTGCCGATTTTCGAGCTCGGGATTCAGCCAAGTTCTAGACTCTCAAAACTGGAGTCAGAAAATTGGCTTCCCGAAAAAGGGCATAGTCGTAGTTTCAATGATTATCTTTGTTTTTTCTTCTCCATAATTGGAAACGCTTTTCCTTGACGTATGAAAAATTCCTAAATAATTCCAAATAGTTGAAACTTTACACTATTTTCTCTTTATTGTATTTTGTTTTCAATTGAATTTGTTCTAAATGTGAATTTAGATTAAAAAAAATGTTTGAATAGGCTTCTTGGTTGCAAGTTTCGGTTTTATTCACTTTGCACAATTGGAGTTACGTTTGCATTAACAAGAAAGGAAAAAAAATATTTACCTGATATCCTAGAGCCTGTGATTGGAATTGAAGCTTTTGACAATGATGCGCCAATCTCTAGTATAACTCCCGTCGTACTCAACTTAGTCTGGTATGCTTTTCTGTATTTATAGCTCAATCCTTTGACCCTTGCTACTCTCTTGTCGCTAAATTCATTGATTCCGGAACAACAATGGAACAAAAAAAAAAATTATTACTCCTCTTTCACTGGAGAGGTGATTCGTGATGGACATCGATATTGGATGAAAACGTTTTATTTTCTTAAAATTTCTAACACTTGGAATGATGTGAACATCGAAGCTAGTTAAATGAAAAGCGTATGAGAATTGTCAAATACTACAGACTTTTGGTTTTGATTTGATTCAACCACAGAAAACTGTGGTTTTTGACAATCTATTATTCAAATATGAATAATTAACACAATATCAACTTCTCAATTACACAAAAAGTCGAAGCTAGTTGATTTAATAGTGTTTTTAATTTGTTTTTCATATTAGAAAAAAATCTGAAAAGGGTGAAGCTATACTTGGATATACCAGTATATGCCCCCATGATGTGATATTTTATGTGAAATGCTATATCTGGGTATACCAGTATTGGCACTATGATCCCTAGCTTGCAAATAATTTGCAAAAATTAATGTCTTCCGGCTCGCAAATATACAAGGGTTCTGACCACAGCTTCAGTTCAGTGATAGATGCATAAGTATTTCATGATAACAGACCACCATGGGTTTAAACAACTGATAGCTAATACCGCTGCTCTCTTGAATATGGCAACGGTACTGTACACCAGTCGCTGACTATCTTCCTGATTTCTTTCCTGGTATTCTATGATATCTTCAAGAGAGCAGCGGGTAAGATCATTAACTATCAGTTGTTTGAACCCATATGGTGGTCGTAATCATGGAAATACTTAGGTATGCATCTATCACTGAGCTAAAGCTGTGGTCAGAATCCCTGTATAAGGGATTCAGGGAAGCAGGGTCAGAATCCCTGAAAATCAACTATTATTTTTCTAATTGAGTTTCAAAATGCTCATCATGAATACTAGTGTGCAACTAATTTATCCTCTCGAAATTCTTTATTACTTACGCCGCAGTTCTAGACGGTCTCTGGATCTTATATGATATACTGTAGACTTACTACTATAATTATCAGTGAATATTGCTGACTGAAGAATGTGACTCTCATCAAAGGATTATATAAGTGATAGTTGTTCATAAATAAAACTGATTTGAATGATTCATCAATTGAATTTGTTGCATGAAAATAATGCCTGGTACCAAGACAGCTCAAACTGTATATCACGAGATGGATCAGGTAAAGAATAAAACTTTCTAAAACTTTGTTGCTGACAAAAAACACAAATATATTCCCATAAATAAATAAATAAATATCACTATAAAATATAATCAATGTAAATAAGCTTTCCAATATCTCTTATATCACAGTAGTTACTAGCCTTAACAATAACCTTTGCTATAAAAAATATTTGTTAATACTGATATATGAAAATTCAGGTCATTCAAGATTAGCAAAACGGAACCTGTTCAGACTATAAGTGAAATAAATATATTTCAATCAATTATTAATAATTAACAAAATAGTGTTGCTTGAATCTCAGGGATATCAATTCTTGCCATGCATAGAAATAAGCCTCATACAGATTTCAAATATATTTATGAAAAGAGTTCTTAATAAATATACTATAGTGTCTGACACGTTGTGAAGTATTCAAGCTTGATTCAAAATTCATATAGCGCTTTTGAATAATTCCCCTATTCACGAAAGGCCTGGTTGATGAGCTCATTAATCATTAATCATATCACTCACTTAAACAATGTTCGCTGAAGTTCTCGTTGGATAATTAATTATCTCCAATAATTAATTAGCCGAATCCTTCCAACTACCCTGGGCCAAATGGTATCTAGATTGCATAAAATTTCCTATTATATTAGGAAGGATATCAAATGAACCTCTCACACTTCACTGGGTTAACACAATGACACCAACAACCAATCAATTACAAATTGGACATTTAAAAGGGACAGGCTTGATGCTTTTCAACAATATTTGAAAAGATCTCCATTCTCATATGCTGCCATATCAGTCGAGGTCACAAGCCAGATAGAGGCCTTCCTAGAAAACTTTTCATCTCTCCCTCTAAATTTGTAAGCCCTCGTCTGATTGGTTTTCAAGTAGTCTTTGTAAGACGTAATATGATTGGCTATTAAAGATTTAGGGTCTCCCAGCTTTTTGTTACACAATAACCCACACAGCACAGATAGTTTCAGATACATATCAGTTATGTATCAATGATATGTCTCTGATGCATATCAGTTAGATATAATTAATGGCCGATTTCCAACATAACAGATGGCTATCTTCGGTTATCTATCAGACACCTCTCTTGAAACTTACCCACAATGCATCTTATCTCCACATGCACTGTGGCACAATTTTGGTGAGCATACTTTCATGTATCACATGTTATCTCTCAGATATCTATCAGATACCTTTCTTTGAACATACCCACAATGCATCAATTCTGCCATGCGCTGTGGCCCAGTTTTGGTTGGTGAGCATTGCAGTTCTGCATCTGTATCACTGAATAGTTATTCAGTTAACAGTAATTGACTGGCGGTAAAAGCGAATTGATTCAAAATATACATGTATTTATTATATAAATGGTGAGAAATTGTAAACTATGCAGTACCCAGATTCATGTAACAAATATACCTAAATATTTGAAACAAAAAATTTCATTCTTCAGGTTGTAACATAGCAGATTAGTATGGACTATTTTTGACAATTTTTGAATCTCATCATTGTGTGGTAGTGGGTCTAGTGAGAGCACCTATGAGAGTGGATATTTAAATTATACGCAAATTCATACGTAATTTATAATAAATACAGAAGTATAGTTGTGAAAAGAATAGGGTAGGTGCAAGCCCACTTGCTTGCTAGAGGTCACCAGAAGACAGCCACCAATTTATAGAGCACAAGACTAGATCCCTTTTAATATTTGCACACTTTGAGAAATCCAAGTTACTAATCATAAATTAATTGTATAAGACTTAGTGAAGTTTTAATATAACAGGAGTCATTAAATACAAATAACCCCCTTGAAAAAATGATGCAGCCCACCAGGAAGGTCTAGGACATTGACGAATCTGGATCACCATCATAATTATGGAAATTGACACGTGAGTTATAATTATCCAGGAGGGCCCTCAGTGCTCCGAATATCACGATTAAATGGAGCTAGCTTGTCAAAAGGTTGTTTGAATATTAAAAGTAATTCAAAACTTGCGCAAGTATTTAAAACGTAAAGGGAATATTTTCCAAGAAACATTAATGAGATTACTGTTAAATATGCACAGAGGGAAATTTACTAATATAACTCATATAACTTAGGTTAGTGAATATCAATTTTCACAAAGCTCATGTTCATAAGATAAATTGATTTATCTATTTTCCACCAGAGGCCAACCCACGCCTGAGGGATACATATATTCTGAGATTTATATTCTATATTAGATTTTTTATATCAATTGGTAATACGATTTATAAAATTTCTATTCGACAAGCACAGCAAGTCGATAACTGACCTATATAATTTGAAAGATATGCTGATTAAGAAGCACATGGTAATAATTTGTGCTAAGAAACAAGTCGTCAGCTATCTGTGATATTGTTTGATATATA
>NC_052512.1:7786905-7804562 GCF_014356525.2 Nilaparvata lugens | reverse complement strand
TTTGAGCATTTTTATCATATGTTAGGACGATCCAATCGGGGTCCAGACTAAACGTCTGGCTAAACGGATATGGCGAGCGAAGCGAGCCTGACGGCAAGTAATTAATATTCCCAGGAATAGCTCTGATTGAAGTAGCAGTGCCCAATCAATTTTTCCGCGATAAATGCATTTCAATCTTCAACTTGGTGCCAACCTAACAAAGTCAACTCAACTTAATGCCAACCTGACAAAATTATTAATTTAGTTTCCAGTTAACAACTGATTCGAAGAGGTACTCTCTCTAGATTCGATTTCTGTTTGCCAAGCCCGAATTCTTTATTCCCTGCCAAAGTGATTAAGAGTCTTGTCTATTGTTTGTCATGAACGAATTCAAGTACCTAATCTTTGAGTTCCGTAATTCCTGTTCAACCCTATTCTAAGGCTCCTATACTCTATCAAACTGTCCAAGTCAATGTCTTTTCAAATTTCCAATGTGCTTTGTCTCTACATCCCATCATCTTAAGTATGTCTCCAGTCATCCACGGTACTCGTCGTTTTCTATTAATCTCCTTGTCACATGAGGTGCATGTTTGTCATACAAGTCAAAGTCCCATTCTCGAAAGTCTTGACCATGTCATCAACTGAGGGTAATGCTTCATTTGATGCCATGGAGTCTGAGCCACATCAGTCAGGAAGGTGGCTTCATCAAAGTTTTTGAAGTCTCTATAAGTGATAATTTTCTGTTCTGGCTTGGGTATCTTATGAGAAGTACACAGTAGATCAAATCATGTCTAGAAATAGCTGGGACTGAGATTTGCCTGCTTGAACAACCTCATTGGGATCACTAACAATGAGAAGGTCAATGAGTGTGTCTGTTCATTGTATGATGAGTTGGATCGAGGGTAAAATAGTCATGTTTAGGCATTGGAAAATTGTAGTCAGTTGAAAGTAGTCAAAGTTACGATTCGTATGTTCAAGTCAGGGTTCATATCCCCCATAAATAGTATACGGTTATAACAAGGCATAAGAGAAAGCAAGGATTTTCGAAATCTGTGAAATGACCTATTTTTGGTGGGTGATAACAGATACCAACGGAGAATTTATCATCATAGATAAGGATAATTCAAGTAGCATAAACTCTGGTCTAGAACAATACTCTTGTTTAGATGTGATTAAAACTTTTGTTTTGATATAATCTTTCACATAAATTGCTACACCTCCACAAGCTTCATTCAATCTATCATTCGGAAAAGATTATATCCAGGCAATGAAAAAAATTTGATGAAATACTAGGCTTCAAAATGATTCGAAAATTCCGATTATATTGAGTCCTGAAAACGGAAGATTGCTCTGAGCTCATCATGTGGCAACTGAGGGATTGTACGTTAAGGTGAGCAGCCTTGAAAGTTTTTTGAAGGAGTGGAGCTTATTTGCTAGAAACATACCTGCATCATTATTACTATTATTTTAATAATCATACCTACTTGAGGGCGAGCGAGCTGACGTGTCAGTAAGAGGCATCATGGAAGCAGCAGACCATTGTGAACCGACCTCAGAACGACACATGACAGGGGAAATGGGATGAAACTGATGAAACTTAACCTGAATGAAAAGTCTCTTGATTCGAGTGCATTCAGTATGCCTTGACAGTTCGGCTCATTTCACTATTTAAGCACTAGTTCAGAAATTCACTAAACACAATAAGTTAGATGTGTGGAGTTTCGGTGATGAATAATCCTAATGGTGATAAGATGAAGATTGAGGAAGAACTGGTAGTGGGAGATCTGGTCCAAGTGGAGATAAGCGAGTAGGTATCCAGTAGTGGAAGATCGGGTCCAAGTGAGGTAAGCGAATGGATCCAGTAAAAAAACTGAAAAAGAAGAAGAAGCCACAGAAAAACGAGAAGCTTTGAAGAAAGTTATCACTAGAGGAAAGATACCTAATACAACTAATAATGAATAATATTCGCATAAAATTGAAGAGTAATAGTATGATTTAATGTGGGAAAGAATCGAATATTATATGGATATTATAATATAATATATGAATATTAGTAAAGGTAATCAGATAGAAAGAGAAAAGGTAGAAGATGAATAGATATAAAGAGAAAAATAACATTTGAACATGCTGGATAGCTAGTGGAAAAATCACAGGGAAAATAATGATAATAATAGGAAGAAAAGAAGAGAAAGAAGGAATGTGCACAAATTGCGAAGAACTTATGAACTGAACTATAGAATAAGAAATAGAACCTCGCATTGTGATCTGAATTAATCAAGGAGAAAAAAAAGAAGAAAAGAAAGAAAACGAAAGAAGAGAAGAAGAAGAAGAGAATAATAAGAAAAGAAGAAGAAGAAGAAGAAGAAGAAAAGAAAAGAGAAGAAGAAGAAGAAGAAGAAGAAAAAGAAGAAGAAGAAGAAGAATAAGAAGAGAGAAGAAGACGAAGAAGAAAAAGAAGAAAAGAAAAAGAAGAAGAAGAAGAAGAAGAGGAAAAGAAGAAAAGAAAAAGAAGAAGAGAATACGCACAGGAAGAAAGAAGACAAGAAGAAGAAGAAGAAGAAGAAGAGTAGACGAAGAAAGAAAAAGAAGAAGACTAAGAAAGCAAGAGAGAAAGAGAAAAGAAGAAGAAGAAAAAGAAGAAGACAGACGAAGAAGAAGAAGCAGAACGAAGAAAGAAGAAGAAGAAGAAGAAGAAGACGCGAAAAAAGAGAAGAAGAACGAAAGAGAAGAAGAGAAGAAGACAAGACCAATAAGAAGAAGAAGAAGAAGAAGAAAGCTAAAGAGAAGAAGAAGAAGAAGGAGAAGAAGCAGAAGAAGAAGAAGAAGAAGAAAAGAAAAGAAGAAGAAAAGAACATAAGAAGAAGAAGAAGAAGAAGAAGAAGAAGAGAAGAAGAAGAAGAAAAAGAAATTAAAGAAAAAGAAAAGGACAAGAAGAAGAAGAATAGAGAAGAATAATAATCATCATCGCAAACACAATATTCAAGTAATCATTATAAATATAAGATCAGAAGAGAAACGAGAAAGAAAAAATAAACAATGGAGAAAGTGCTTGATTATTTTAGATGAGTTTTTAATAGTATTGAACGTGAAGTGTGAAAAATATTATATAGTATTGAAGTATAATTAACTATTGGGAGTTGCAATAACGATAAAAGTAGTAAATTGAGAACTGTAATAGTTTAGTGATGAATGTCTAAGATAACATTAAATGAAACACAGCCCCTATATAAGCATATGAACAGACTACCCACCCCTCTGTTCTATCAATAATTCTTCACACATTAGCTTCTATTGTTCAAGCTGTGGCAACAGTAGAAGATATCATTATATAGAAGAGATTACTATCTTTACCTATAGATTACATCCATATCTATAATGTATGTTAATCATCAATTCATTTGAAATTCAGCATTTCGAAAATTATTAATTATGGAAATGATTTGGTAAGAGATGTAATAATTATTAGTAAGAATAGAGATAATGATTCTCTAAGTACCCTCTGGAGTATAGTAGTTGATGCATTGAACGTAGTTTTGGGAATTAATATCAAGATAAATTATTAATCAGTATTAACAAATGTGGATCTCCTTCGTTTGAAATAATTGCCTCATGTATAATCATAAATAGCAGTGAAAGGATTCATTTATAGAACAGAAAGCCAGCTCATGAAAAATGCCAAGGTATATCTACTGTGAAATGTATTATACGAATTTCCTCTCATTGTAATGAAGGGCACCTTAGTCATCGAATCCTGAAATGATTAATTTACCTTTATTTTTGAAGGTCGGTCATCCTCTCGACTGTGTGGACCCTCTTGGATCCTCCCTCGCCGATAGAGATCTTGATCCTCCCGTCCGATGACCAGACATTCCTATGCCATTTCTAGGTTGGCCACAGCGTTGAGATCTTGAGACGCTCCGCAGTCAGATCCTCGCGAATGGTGACGCAGATCCTTAAGCTTCCTCTTAGCGTTGAAGATCATCTTCCTGGTCCGGTAGCTGCAGAGTCGTACTATGATGGGTCGGACCTTGGTTTAGCTTGCCCTTGTTGAGGTGGTTGACGCCTTCAACGCGATGCGAGCGGTTGACATCCGCCAGAGTCACGGGCACGTTCAGCTTCTTGTTGAAGACATCGAGCGCCAGCAGGTCCGTGTCGTCTTTGTCGCTCTCCGGGATCCCAAAAAACTGTCGATGTCGGTGCCCATATGCTCGAGTTCGTTGACCTTCAGGTGACAAACACCTCTAGCTCACGAATTCTATCGTGCAGCTGTTTGTTCTCCTCCTTCAATGCCTGAAGTTCCTCAAAATGGACTTCACTGCCATTGATACAGCACAATGCACAGACATCGAGCAAAAAAGTGTGTCTTAACTGTCAACTCCCTCTACTGTTGAGGGTGGTGGAGTACTTTTTGCTGTTTGCAGTTCTCTTAAGCCGTATTTTTATCAGAATTTTTTCATCCCGGTTTTTGAATCTATCTGGATTAAGATTTTATTTAATAATAAAGATCAGTACTCCATCAACACTGTTTATTTTAAAACATCGACTTCCTATGAGACTTATCTTATATTTTGATTGATCAATCATTCAATGAAATTTCAAATAACAATGTAATAGTCATTGGTGACTGGAATATTCCCGAAATAGGTGGCTCTAACTTTGACTTCAGTAGAGGGTCTCATCTGGCAGCTGGATTGGGACTTTTTATGGGGGTGATGGGCTTAGAGTCTCATAATGAATTGTCAATTGTAATAATCGGACTTTGGATTTGGTTCTTAGCTCGTCCCATGTTGATGTTTCAAGATGCGATGACTGTTTGTTCCCGAGGATAACCATCATCCTACGCTCTCCATTTCTTTTCCATTGCTCCACATGAGGGCAGATCACGGAGATGAAACAAATGACAAATTTCAATATGTTTTCAAGAGAGCTGATTTTCTTTGCTTGTATGAATCTCTGAGAGACGCTGATTGGACCCTGTCTATTCTGTCAGAAGTCAATGAGGCAACTGAAGTTTTCTATAAAATAGTTTACTCATGTTTTGACCTGTGTGTTCCTAGAAGAGCCGCTGGTGATCGGATTGGCAGGTACCCTCGGTGGTATACTAGGGATATAATCCAAGACATCAAAAGAAGGAGAAATGTGCCCGAAAGAGGAGAGTCTCTGCTTATCACGACAGGAATTTAGAAATTGGATCTGCTTTGAAACTTAAAATTTCTCAAGCTTATCAGGCTTATATGAATTCAGTTCAGACAAGTATTGGTGGTGACATGAGGAACTTCTGGTCATATATAAATAATAATCGAAAGGGTAAGCGGTCAGAGAATTTTATGAGATGGATAATACTTTTGTCACAGGTACTGAGATTCCAGAGGCGTTTGCAGATCATTTCTCATCTGTTTTCAACAGAAGCGACAATCATGCTGGAGTTTTTGATGACACATTGGTCACTCCCCTTTTCACTTGAATTCTATCTCAAGTGATATAGTTAATTCTATAGGAGCTTGAAAGGTACTGGATCTGTTGGTCCAGACTTGGTTCCACCGTATGTCGTCAGGGGCTGCTCCGATTTGTTTATTGAACCGCTTGAGTTCATTTTCAATCTAGCACTGAAAACATCCACGTTTCCTGATCTGTGGAAGCAAGCCAAAGTGATCCCCATTTTGAAAGCTGGGAGCAGACAATCTGTTGAAAACTATCGTCCAATATCCATTATTGATTGTTTTGCAAAGATTATCGAAAAATGTATTTATAAAAAAATATTCAATCATATAGAACCGTGGATTGCTGATGGCCAGCATGGATTTTTGCCAGGTAGGTCTACAGTGACTGATTTATTGCATTTCCGGAGTGAGGTATTAGCTTGTCTTGATGCAGGTACTCGTGTTGACACTGTGTATACAGATTTATCAAAAGCTTTTGATACTTAACCATACATTTTGTTCTGGAAATTGTCATCCTTGGGTTTTCACTGTCAAGTGCTAGATTTATTCTTTCCTATCTGTCTGATCGGAATCAATTTGTTTTCTGTTGGTGGTCTTCATTCCAGATCTTTCAGTAGCCCATCTGGCGTTCCACAGGTTTCAATTTGGGGCCTTTGCTCTTCATAATTCATAAACGATTTGCCGGCTGTCATAAGCATTCGTCTTGTCTGCTGTATGCAGATGATGTGAAGATCTTCAGGGTGATTAGTCTGAAACTGATTGTCAGCTGCTTCAAAGTGACGAAGATAGTTTTTTTGATTGGTGCTTGAGAAATCAGCTCAGAGTTAATATTGGTAAATGTGCTACGCTGTCTTTCACAAGACAAAGAGATCCGCAAATTCACATCTATAGAATCAATAACCAAATAATTAAGAGAGTGGACCATTTTAAAGTCCTTGGTGTAATTTTTGATCCTGAGCTCAATTTCAATCATCATGTGAGAAGTTTATGTTCCAGAGCATGTCAACAGATTAGATTCATTCGGAGAACCTGCTCTCATTTGATTATCACAAATTCTTATTCTATTATACAAGACACTCATCAGAAGTTTATTCAACTACTGCTCTGAAGTATGCATCCATATCTCGCCTCTCATAACTCTCAAAGCTTCATAAGACCTTATCAGAGTTTATTCAACTACTGCTCTGGAGTATGGCATCCATATCTCGCCTCTCATAAGCTGGAATTAGAAAGAATTCAAAGTAATTTCTAAGGTCTGTATATTTCAAGCGTTTTAAAATGTTCTGTCCTTTCAATTTTCCCACAGCTAACCTGAGAGCCATATTTGATATTCAATCCCTGGAAGCATCTAGGAACTGTGAATTGCTTTTGTTCCTGTATATATATTGAACAACCGTGTCCAATCAACCAACCTCCTTTCATTGCTGAATATATGTGTCTTCAGTTTTACTGTGTTCCGGCTTCAGATTCCTTCCTCCCCAATGCAACTCCAATAGTCACTTCCAATTTTCACCTAGACCTTTTTCATATGAATCCCAGTCAGATCGAGAAGGCATGTGAGCGGCTCCACCCAATGTGACACCTATTTTTTCTCAGATCAACTTACTTAGAATACCATATTTAGTAGATGACTACCTTTCTTAGCTTTGTTATCATTCATCTCATTCTTGGAATGTTATTTGTATTTTCTTGATTCCCCTCTCATTATTTTCTCATATTGTAAATGGTTTCTAGTATAATAATAGTATAGTATCTAGTATTTAGTATAATGAGTTTTCAGTATATATAGATTCTCATCACATTTTCATTTTTTTCAATAAAGAAAATTATAATATTCTGTAGAGTATTAAAAAGTGAAAAAGTAGATCAGAACATGTCAAAACAATAGACTGTTCCCCTTCCACAGCAACAAATCGATTCACAAATACATAACAATACAACAATGGATTTACAATGAAATTGCCGACATTAATCATTTGGCTCGTTTTGTCTTAATAGCCCAGTCAATAAGGTTTTTTTGATCCAAAATTAATAAAAGCTGAATCTTCTACCATCGATAGAACCTCCCAGAGGGTCATTCTCCCAAAAGCCCCAAGAGATCCCCTTGGAGCTTTCCCCCTTAGCCCCCTCAAAGTGAAAAATGCAGGTACACGGAAAATCAATCATCTCTGTACCCATTGATCGAAACGATCTGATATATATGCCATTCGATTCGTTACATTATGGACTACAATATTAGTTATATTCATTTTTCCAATCGAATTAACAGTTTCTTGATAAAATAATATATATGTAAAAATTTAGGGGGCTTGTGATTTGATTTTTTTGTCTTCTTTGATTAACTCCGAAGCAGGTAGTCTTAAAGAACAATGTGACGGATAATAATTGTAGCCACATTAATTGCGAATCCATTGATCTTTATTTATCTATTTATTGAATCAATGAGAATTACACAACTTACAGAAAGTACCACAGGCTTACGCCCAGAACGGTTCCAATTCTAATTTATACAACAGTCCAAATGTAGCTAGGTTATGTGACATTCATTCTCCAATAAATTACACACTTAATTTAAAATTCAGAACACACAAATTTTTTCCTTAATTAAGAAAATAAATTAAATTGAATTAAATCAATCACAATTAATTAAAAAATTCCAAACTTTGAAAAAACTATAAAATTTTGAGACCGAAAAGACAAACATACTATTTAGAACTTATCACTATATTGTTATGTATTTGCGATTCAAATTGACGCTGTGGAAGGGGAAACAGCCAACGCGGCTGACTCCCTTCACCATAGTAAACGGAATAATACTGCTGTCTACATTGCATCTCATTTACACTATGGCGCTCGAAGCAATTGATTTTGTCTATTGTTTTGACATGCGCTGTATATAGATTTTCAGTTTTCAATATTCTAACTCTAGTTTCAAATATTGATGTTTTTCAATGAAGTTTGATGATATATTATGTGTCCAACTCCTTCATCATTGAAAAATGAAGATTCAAAATTTCTTTTCATAGCTTTTCTTGTGTTTTATCTTGTTTCATGACTCTTTATAATTTAAACACTTGATAATGGAATGAATATCATCAAATCACGTGAACAAAAACGAAATAAATAAAAGGGTGGGCCTACCTGAGATACTATATTATGATAACACTGTACTCCTGATAAGTTGAAAATTTTCAAGCTGAAAGTAGATTAATTTGTTGCACATTCGGTTCAAATATTAACAAATGTTACCAAATATTATCAATATTATCACATATAGTGAGAACGAATCACTCTGAAGCTTTCTATTCTCACTGAACATGAAGAGGCAATTACCAAGCCAGAATTGCAGTTCCGTTCAAATCATTATATCAGAGCTTTCAAATTGATGCTATGTAACTATGGTTGTTATCCCCATCTCACAATATTTCCCTATTTATCCTTATCCTGATTCAGAATAAAGTAGTTGATCTCTATAATCACAAAAATCAATGTACAGTACCTATAATAAATAGTGAAAAAAAAAACAATTTCTAGTAATAATGCAACTTTTTCCAGGTACAAATTTCAAGGCTCTTAAAATCTTATCTCATTTACAGGCAGAAATCTCAATGATCATCATAATAGTAATTTAATGAAAATTGTTTGTATTGTACATTGTTCGACGTAAGATAAGCTACATCTTTAAGGTAATCAACGTATTTAGATTATCATGTTTATGAATGAAAGCGGGACTGTGATAGAAGATTGGTCAAACTGAAATATAAACATTATATACAATACATATTTCTGATCAACTATGATCAACTAAATGATAGTATCAAGCCGGAATGAATTGAGCAACTGAATTTCAAAGTTACTGTTCAAATCGCACTGTGATTACCTTTTACTTCCAAATGGATTAAATTGTCTCACTCTTCAACGTAACAATTATTGTAAAGAAACCAGTGGAATGTGAACGTCATCCAAATAGCATTTGAATTTCAATTTTCTGATCATGAAATTCATAAAAAAACTATTCTTGAGATAATAGTGATGAATTGCGAACAGTGCAAGTAACATTGATACAAAGCGATACAATGAAAATCAACATCGATTAATTTAATAATGGACTTATCAAATATATATTACCGTTAATTTATATTATTTATGAAGCTTATAAAATGTAAACCAACATTTTAAATTCCCTCTACTGGAGCAAAACATTGATAGAAAATAAAGAAGAGTCCAGTATAAGCACAATATACTTGTGTACAAGAATTCACTTGAACTAACTCATCACTTTAACCCTTCAATGATCACAATGAACTAGAATGGTATAAAAACAATGAAATTGATTATCAGGTACAATTTTCAAATAGCTTCACCCAACTGAATCTGTGAATGCTAAGTCATAAGAAATCATGTTCAATAGATTTAATTTGAATGCTTCAAATAGAACATGATCTATTCTTTTGGTGCCCTAATCAAAATCAATTTCAATCAACATAAAGAAAAGCTTCTGCCAAACTTGTGTAATGAATGACAAGATGTGAGTGGAGATGAAAAATCGATTTGTTAACAAAAATAATAGAAGATGATGAATCATCTTTCAATTAATCTTATATGGTAGGGTTCTTTGTGGTTAAATATGAAACACTTTCATAATTTTCCTACCATTTATGTATGCTTACTCTTCCTTAATTTGTATGATTGCATGGCTTTCATCTTCAGAATCTACTGAATTTTCATATTGGACTGTCTAAATAATGTAGATTCAACTAGTAAGAACGGAAGATAAGCTACTTTACAGAGAGAATCATAGAATGTTTCATCTCAACAAGCCCAATCTATAAATTTTTTATGCCTCAGCCGTCTATATATTGTCACATTATTTTTATAGTTAATAACGATTAGCCTCCTGCTTGGCATCAGTCGGTAGAGCATCAAATATTTCAACAATTATAAAAATTAGGTCGTGGTTTTTAATAGGATACGGTCTCATAAATATCTTTATAGGCCCAGATATGAGCTTCCACAATAACTCTGATAATTCATTAAAGAATATATATATGGTACTTATCCTACAGTATTGAGGAATAAAAAATAAATCACACACCATAAACAATTTGATACATATATTAACAAATATTGCAAAAAATAAATCAGAGCAAAAAATATATATAGAGCGATAAGAAAAATATATAATATAAAATATAACAATAATCGAAATCAATAAAATATCACAGGCTAAATACTATTCACTAAATTCTACAGCATGAAACGTTACCATGTGCTTTTATTTTTATGATCATATGCATCTATTTGCATGTAGCTGCGATATCAGCTTGCTAATGCCAGTCGATTTGGACAATTCCATTAAAACTAAATTCTAAAAATCAACTTGATAAATTGACAACTGATAATCCAAATATATATATATATTAAATTCTATAGTATCTAATAGATTTCTTTGTAATAAATATATATTTTATCTCAGGGTGCGAGATTCAGCACCTGAAGGAATAAAGAGCAATTCTTCTAGTGAATCAGAGCTACAACAGACTATCGCAAATTATATTGCAGGAATTAATGATCATATGAATGTGTATTAACAGCCTAGATTTTATACTTCTTTGATTTATAGAACTTCTGATATGTAGATTGACTCGTTACTTTCCAATAAAATACCTTTAATACTACATTTACTTGCGCAAGTATTTTTACCAAATTCTTAATTTATAAGAAAACCCTTTCGACGAGCTAGCTTTGATTCTTATTCATTTAGAAGCACTGAGGGCGCCCTATCACTATTTCAATATTTTTCACTCACGTGTCGAATTTTCTTATGAGCTGCTGATGTCGATTTAACTCCTGGTGGTCCTGGATTATTGTAGCCGGAGTCGTCTCTTCCAAGGGGTTACAAAATTATTAAAAATGACTTTTGCTTTATAAGAGCATCACAAAGTCTTATAAGAAATTTGGTAATTCAATTTAACTTTAAGTTATTACAAGATATAGCAAGGTATTACGCCCTATAATATTTAGTGACCTCTCATGGTGGCAGTTGGCAGGCGAGTGTCGTTCTTGTTTCTCATTTTACAATTCTCATTTCTGATTTTCAAATTAGCATAAAATTTGAATATTCTAGTCCTCCGCCATTCAAGGCTCAAATAGACCGTGCCAAAATATTAAACTATTACTTATGTTATGTATATAATAATTTCTTTGCCTTCGGGCCATATCCAAAACATAGACTATACAACAATTTTTCATAAACTCTATTTATTTGTAGAAATATATACAAATATTTTTGAATCGGCTCACTATTGCCGCCTATCAATTGCCATTATTTGATTGGTGCATGCAAATTATCACAGTATTCATGCGCCGGTAACCTCCTACGTCCTTTGTAATTGGTAATTCTTTTGGCTACATTGCTAGCCCTGATACCTATTTTTGAGCCTGATTCGGTCGACTGGAGACCTGAACAAGAGACCGCTTTTATATTCTGTAGATTACAGACATGTTTCTGAGCTTAATTTTTTATTGGCCTGATTGAATAATGTCTTTTCCAGACAGTTTTTTATTCTTCCTGGAGACTAAAATTATATTATTGGGAATCATTTATCCCATCAGTTTGAAATCGCTAATTCTTTATTAAATTATAATGGCATAGTTATTTCCATTCAGAGCGGTTGACTGCTGCACTTTATTATTATTGTAGGCTATGGATCAGTGACAGTCGAAAACCCATTAAGGGTGAGTAATGAATATTGTATAGTATTGTTGTATTGTCTTTATTCTAATAATTTGATATTGCAGGTATCAACCCCTGATTTAACAATTCTTCGTTTTCAAATATTTATTCAATTAATTTAATAATTTTTCACTCAATTTTGTAGTCTTACATCGGAGATGTATGACAATATACTAATGTAAAAGAAAGCTATACTAAATGAAGTATATTCTATTTTTTTTTGATACAGTCATTTATATCTCTTGAATTTGTAATTGTGAGTAAAGTTTGGATACTCACTGGTTTACATTAACTGTTCATCATTCTTTAACTAGTAATTTCTTTCATAATCCCATTCATTATAGATTTCAAATCTACAATATAAAACCTATAATATTCTCTAATTTGATAATATTAATGTAAATTGTATGTATTGTATTCATTAGATGATTTCATAGGAAATCATTCATTGAATGCAATATTTAGTATGTTTTTTATTCTAGCATTACTAAGTAGTTGTGACTTGTGTGCAGGTTTTTTGTTGTATGTATATTCTGAATACTCATTCGAGGATCGTGCTGTAAATATGCCTTGCTGTCAAACGAGGGCTTACGAATTCGCCGACCGAGATGGCGGTGATATCGGACATCTGACATTGCCGTGCGGGGCTGAAAGACGATCTTCGATCTGACGCCACTAGCCCGATGCTGGAGGCCCTAACCCTTCATCACACCCATCACCCTTGGACACCGGACTCGAGGACGACAGATCTTAGATAAGTACTTGATACCCCCCACTAACATATCAGATGTGCCCCGTAAATTTGTCTCTTAAAGAGTATTATGTTTGGTCTCTTAAAGACATATTATATTTGGTCTCTTAAGACGTATTATACTTGGTCTCTTAAAGACAGATTGATTATTCGATTATCCATGTAAAGATGTATTTTGTAATATTCTCTATTTTATTCTCATTATTATAAGAGCAGTCAGTCAACCGCATATCTTGTTTTAATTCCAAGACCCTCAACCACTAGAATTAGGATCGCATTATTGATCAGATAAAAATCCGCAGATCTCAGGGTCTAGCACAATTTCAACTATTTATCTATTGTCAAATTTTTCTTCAGATTATTTGCTTCAAAGTTAATCGGAGAAAACAAAATCAAATCGAATAACCCCTAAATTTTTACATATATATTATTATATCAAGGAAACTGTCCGATTTATTGAGGAAATGAATACAACTAATATTTTAGTCCATGATGTGACGAATCGAATGACTATATAGATTTTTTTCCGATTAATGTTGCAGAGATAATTGATTTCCAGTTTGCTGTTTACTATGGCTAAGAGAGTCAGCCGCGCTGTACCGCGTCGACTGTTTCCCTTCCCCCCACGTCATCAAATCGAATCGCAAATATATAACACAATATACATCAATGGATTTGCAATGACAGTGGCTACATTAATTATTTGACTCATTTTCCTTTAAAACTACTTGTTTCGAAGTTAATCGAAAAAACAAAAAAATCAAATCACAAACCTCCTAAATTTTTACATATATATATTATTCTATCAAGAAAGCTGCTAATTTTTTTGGGAAAATGAATATAACTAATATTATAGTCCATAATGTAACGAATCGAATGGCATAGATAGAACTATTTCTGATCAATGGTTACAGAGATAATCGATTTCCCGTGTTCACCTGCATTTTTCATGTTTTAGGGGGCTGGGGCGGAAAGCTCCAAGGGATTTTGGGACTTTTGGGAGAATGACCCCTGGGGGATCCTATCATGGTGGGAAATTCACTTTAATTTAATTTTCGGATCGAAACTGCTTTTTGGACCTTCATTGACTGGGCTATAAATCATCTGCTTCGAAGTTAATCGGAGAAAACAAGAAAATCAAATCGAAAAACCCCTAATTTTGTCATATATGTTATTTCATTGAGGAAACTGTTTGTTTCATTTAGAAAATGAATGAGACTCATATTGTAGTCAATAATGTAACGAAGAATGACATATGATTTTTCCCGATCATGATTACAGAGATAATTGATTTCCTGTTTACTGTCTAGTATGGCGAAGAGAGTCAGCCGCGCTGTACCACGTCTTTCGTTCCCCTCCACAGCATTAAATCAAATCGAAATATGTAACAATCTACATCAATGGATTACAATGAAGTGGCTACATTTATTATTTGGCTCATTTTTCTTTGAAATCATTCATTTCGAAGATCAAACAGCAACCCCTCTAATTTTTACATATGTATTAAGCCGCTTTTACACCGGAGTTGGCAACCAATGATTGCCGACATTTCGGCAATTTGAGTTGCACGCATTAAAACAACTGCAACTCGCATTGCAACCGTAGTTGGAGACCGATTTTGCGAGTTGGCATCGAAATTTGGTTTTCCGACCGGAGTCGGTAAAGATCAAAGCGGTTGCCAACCCCGGTTGGCAATGCGAGTTGCAGCGCTAACTTGAGTTGCAACTTGAGTCTGCAACTACCCCGCTACCCCTCCCGCCTGTTGGCAATTAACTTTTGTCTAGATTTATTCACTCAGTGCACAATGTAACAAATAAAAGGAATCTAAAAATAACAATATTTAGTAATTTTCTTTCTTTGCTCACCTGTATGTTTCCTTCAGGAAACCTATAACAGCCTCACAAATCTCTGGCACTAAAATAGATATCGCACTTTTGGAAACTTTAAACAAATAACTGATACTAGTATAAGAGTCGCCACTCGCCAAAAAGCGCAATGTAATAGCCAATCTCTTCTCGCACTGGAATTGCTTTCCTTAGTTAGTATCCTGTTTACTAATTATGTGTTCAATACCAACAATTAAACTTTCAAAATCGTCACTTGACATTCTTAAAAGTTTTTTACACTGCCATCGCATCTCAATTCTCCCGTCAAAGGATCTGTATCATCTCGATTCAAATCATTAAAAGATCGCTGCCGCTATACTTTGCTCTTGCCTGCAATGAAGGTTGAACCCAGTATCTTCTCGGTTTTCTACATTTTGATAAAATAACACACGCTGCCGCCGCAGCAAGAACAACCTCTTCAGCACTCTACATTCTAAATACTGTCTGATTTTCTACATACTGTAAAGTTTAGGTGCAAGTTGCAGGTTGCAGACCTAAAAACAAACTATGTGCCCAGGTTGGCAAGTACAAGTTGCAGACTTCCATCGGCAACTAGCGTCTGCAATCGAAATTGGCAATTTTTTATTGCCAACTCCGGTGTAAACGCGGCTTTATTTTATCAAAAAAACTGTTCGATGTATTGAATAAATGAATAAAACTAATATTGTAGTCCATTATATAACGGATCGAATGACATATAATAGAACTCTTTCTGATCAATATTAGAGAGATTTTTGATTTTTCGAGATTACCTACATTTTTCATGTTTTAGGGTGCCGTGGGGTGAAGCTCTAAGGGATTCCTTGGGACTTTTGATCCTCTGGGAGGATTCTATCAATGGTGAGAGATTCAGCTTCCATGTAATTTTTGGGTCGAAAAAAACTTTATTGACTGGGCTACCAGAAGTATTCACAAAACAGTGTGACCGGTAATTCAGCCTCTGTACATACTGCCTTCTCCCAACAAGGTAAGTCTCGAAAAAGGAGAGTAGGGACATGCTGAAAAACCTAATAGGGATAGTTTCTTCAACAATATGGGATGATTCCTGGGGTCAAGTCGAATGCCTTTGACAGGTCGTGTAAACGACATCAACCCTACCACCAACATCTAAAATCGACGAGACTCTCTGAGTAGATTCACCAAGTTGGTGGTGATTGATCTACCTTGAACAAATCCATGCTTAAAGTCACTTATTCTATTCCGAACATGACTAAATAATATGTAATTGTAGGAATTATTTCGAATACTTCAACAGAACAGTTCAATATAGAAATAGGACGATAATAATTATTTACAAGACTTCTATTACCAGACTTGAAGATTGTAACAATTCTAGATACCTCCAACTTATTAGGGAAAATATTAGATTCAAGGGAGAGGTTAAAAAGGAATTTCGAAGGTTCAGCAAGTATGTTGAAGCAGCCCTCCATAATGAATGCTGGTACCTCATCAGAGCCTCAGATCCCGATGGACTCACTTTATTAATTGCATTTAGTACATCTTCAAGACTAACAGAGGGGTGATGCAATTATCAGTAGCTGTATCATCAACTTCAATGCCTGCAGAATCAGCATCTCTGTAAACTGTGAAAAGAAATCAGCAAATCCAGTGGTTATATTCATTTCTGCATATGGGGCATCCCCTCATTTCATTACCTTTTCAGAGAAACAGGTTGTCCTTTTGGAATTAACAAATTTCAGACACCTTTCTGTCTTCATCCATTTGCAATTGGCACCTATTGTTAAATTTACTATATGCATTCAAGATTATCAACTTTGAGGAATTTTATTCAATTTCTATTTTTGAGTTATTCGGTATATAATATGAGGAAAACTAGTTAATAATGATCAATACTGGGCCTATCTCAAGAATATTCCATATTTATGTAAAAATAATTCATTCGTCAAGATAGTATACAAATACTTTTTCATGATTCAATGGAACATTCTCCTAATTATAATATATCAGTAGTTCATTATGTTTCTCCATGGTTAACAAGCAATTTGGCAACAGTGCGGCAGTAGGAAAGACAGAAAAGTAGAGATTGACAATAGTGCCGAGGTTGGAAAGACAGACAAGTAGAGCGAACCAATCAGGTGCTGATTTCATAAAGTGGATCCCACTCTATCAGTGGATTTAAAGTCCGTGAGATATCACTTTTAACATGTGTCTGTCTCAAAGATGGAGAGGTCTGATGCTCTATCCTCCACTAATCACTCCCACTACCTAGCAGCATTCTAACGCATCGTGCCAACACTCTGCTCCAGCTATTGCCTGGCATTGTTCCAAAATCGTTTACTGATCAGCAGATATATGGTGTATGTGATTATGAAGATGTTTCATCACAAGATGTAAAGCAAATGACATGGCGCATCCAAATATGCGCAGTATGACCGTCTCTGTCTATGTTATAAACTGTGGAAGGAGTAATGGCTTTCTTTCTTTATGTTAAAGTAGTATCTCATGGACTCCAGTGAACTCTAAATTCATAAAATGTTTATGAGGCATTGTTCAAACTCACCATATTTCAAAACATGGAACAAATCTGGATGAATGAACTTTGTTTCACGCACCTCCACATTTTACTACCATCTGAGAGATTGAGATAACCAATATGTATGCCTTCAGTATAGTATATCGATGCAATTTCATCCGGCAATACCATGTAGTTTACCACTCTATAGAATATTTCCTCCTGTGAAAACAGACAAACAAAAATATTGTTTTGTAGGCCCTATTAGTTTTGACTGTACTAATTGAAACTCACTGATAAGCAGTCCACAGCCTTGAAACTCCAATGCCAATATTAATTGATACAATTGGATGTTAGCGAAGTTAGTTGAAAGGCTGTGCAAAGCAGAAAA
>NC_052512.1:7767177-7786805 GCF_014356525.2 Nilaparvata lugens | reverse complement strand
TACAATGCTATTACTACCATTAGTAGCAGAATAAAGGTGACAGAAAGATTTTTCTCAACACTCACAGACGCTACACTACTTTTAGACTCATTCAAACCGAAATGAACAATGTGTGGTGCATCTGGTTGCATAAAGAACACGTTTTATTAGAGAGCCAGAAGGGTAGCGATCTGGTCGGCGTTCAGCAATTAAAAAGGATTGTGAACTCTCATTATTTTTGCATAGCAGGGTATGGTGATGGATTGATTCACATGCACGACAAGAGGACAGTGAATTGCATTTGGCTTTGAGGTGGGACCTGAGGCATCCGAAGCATCTGCGGTTTTGCTTGACAATATCCATTCGTTTGTTGATAGGTTCCTTCCTAAAGCGCTCACATTTGTACAATGGATGAGGAATGTTGCATAGTACACACAGATTGCTGCCACTTTTGTTTTCAGTAAATTGCGGTTTTACTACTTGTGAATGATCTTCAGTCTTCACTTTTGCGGTTGGTATAGCGGTGTAACTAGCACTAGATAACTGTTCGCTCACCTCATTGATGGCGGTTACCTCCAGCGATTTTTCTTGGTTGGAAATGAATTTCATCAGGTGGTCAAAAGCAGGTAAGTCGTCAGGGCCCAAAGAATTCTCAAATTTGGCTCTTACAGCGTTAGGCAGTTTCTGAAGGCAAATCATTGTTATTAAGAAATCAGCATGGTTCAATTTCAAATTGAATAGTGATTGCTTAGCTGAGCCTAATTCAATGGCAAAATGTCTAAGTACTTCAACAAGACTGCCCTTCGGCTGAAAGTTTGTGATTTTGCTGTATAAGGCATAAGCTCGATAGCGTTTGTTGTCATATCGGTTATGCAAACTTTCGAAGGCAAGCTTGTATGCATTTTCAGTGTCAGCAAAGTTTTGAACTAAGCACAAGGTGTCTCCACGTAAATAGGATACAAGTAGATAGTATTTTTCATCATTTGAAAAGTCTTTGCAATTATGTACAGCCGCTTCAAATACGTTTTTAAAAGAAGCCCATTGCTCCATGTCTCCAGAGAATACTGGATGGACAATTGCGGCTTGATAAAATTTGACGCTTTAGATTCAGTAGGAGTGCAGGTATTTACTTCTTCTTTTAATTTAATTTGATCAAAAGTGTCTTGAAATTCCTTTTGAACGTTATCGAATTCGGTCAAATTAGCTAAAGGCATTTCATCACGTTGTAGGTTGTTAAAATCATCAGCTAATTTTTCAAATTTTTTGTTTAAGTCCAAATAATAATCCCATAATTTTATCGGTATTTCAAATTCATATTTGTTGGCTAAAGCGCAAAGCGACAGCTGAGTGCATTTTAGCTTGTTGAGCAAGAGTACCTCGGCCATTTCAGCGAAATAACATTCAAAAACAGTTCAAAAAATAATTTTGTAAACAAAATTTTGAGGCTAGGTCGATGTTTCAGTAAAATCGATAGTCGATAGTCGATATCTCGATGATTGATGACGGTTAATGATCGATATTTCGATAGTCGATGCTTGCATGCTACTGATTCGATTCATCTAACCTCAACCTTGAGAGATTTGAAGAATGCGAAAATAATTGAAGATTCATCCATAGGTCGATCGTAATAATTTCATGCGGCTTGGTTGGACCAGAATCGTGTTAGAGCCAATGTAATGGGCTTCAAATCACGTTACTTAGTAGCTCAAAATAAAGTCGTTACCTTTAAGAAGCTTCTCGTACAAGGATGGCGGGTTCGCAGTGGACTGTAACAGCGGTTTTCTCGTTCGGGTAGGCGGTAGCACGTTATTGTAATAAGAAATCACTTGCACTGGCTGGGGGAAAACATGGGCCCATGTCGCAGCGAAGAGGTCGTACATTTATAAGTTCTTTCAAAGGGAGGAAAAATTGGTAGTGTTAGTGCACGTTTTAGAACAAGCCATCTTGACAAAGCGGAAACGGGCGAAGTAGTAGTGGGGAGTGGAACAAGCCGAGAGAGAGAGCAGTGCCATCTACAATGGGCTTGGCGATATCATTGCGGCTGATGGCAGTGGCATGTTAGATGGCCATGGGTGAGCGCGGTTGATTCAAAACACACAGCCAACTTACCGACAGATATAAGAGGGAAACTGCCGAAGATATATTGGCGGTAACAGTTATGAATGTCGAAAACTGAGATAAATCATACATTACAATGGAAAAATCATAGCGTGCAGTTTTGCTGTTTTCTACAGTTAATATTCTCCAAGCCAGGTTGATAATATACCTTCAGTTGAGCCAAATATAATGACGGCTGAGGCATAAAACAATTTATACATTGGGCTTGTTGAGTTGAACTTTCTATGATTCTCTCTGTAAGTAGCTTATCTTCCATTCTTACTAGTTGAATCTACATTATTTAGACAGTCCATATGAAAATTCAGTAGATTCTAAAGATGAAAGCCATGCAAACATACAAATTAAGGAAGAGTGAGCATGCATAAAAGGTAGGAAAATCATGAAAGTGTTTCACATTTAACCACAAAGTACCCTACCGTATAAGATTAATTGAAAGATGATTCATCATCTTCTATTATTTTTGTTAACATATCGATTTTTCACCTCCACTCGCATCTTGTCATTCATTACACAAGGTTGGCAGAAGCTTTTCTTTATGTCGATTAATGTTGATTGGAATTGATTTTGATTAGGGCACCAAAAGAATAGATCATTGATTTCTATTGAAGCATTCAAATTAAATCTATTGAACATGATTTCTTATGACTTAGCATTCACAGATTTAGTTGGGTGAAGCTATTTGAAAAATGTACCTGATTATCAATTTCATGGTTTTTTATACCAATCTAGTTCATTGTGATCATTGAAGGTTGAAGTGATGAGTTAGTTCAAGTGAATTCTAGTACACAATTATATTGTGCTTATGATGGGATCTTCTTTATTTTCTATCGATGTTTTGCTCCAGTAGAGAAAATTTAAAATGTAGGTTTTACATTTTATAAGCTTCATAAATAATATAAATCAACGGTAATATAAATTTGATAAGTCCAGTATTAAATTAATCGATGTTGATTTTCATTGTATCGCTTTGTATCAATGTTACTTGCACTTTGCAATTCATCACTATTCTCTCAAGAATTAGTTTTTTATGAATTTCATGATCTGAAAATTGAAATTCAATGCTATTTGGATGACCTTCACATTACACTGGTTTTTTTACAATAATTGTTACGTTGAAGAGTGAGGCAATTCAATCCATTTGGAAGTAAAAGGAAATCACAGTACGATTTGAACAGTGGATAGTAACTTTGAAATTCAGTTGCTCAATTCATCACGGCTTGATACTATCATTTGTAATTATTATAGTTGATCAGAAATATGCATTGTATATAATGTTTATATTTCAGTTTGACCAATCTTCTATCACAGTCTCGCTTTCATTCATAAACTGATAATCCTAAATACGTTGATTACCTTAAAGATGTAGCTTATCTTACGAACAATGTACAATACAAACAATTTTCATTAAATTACTATTATGATGATCATTGGAATTTCTGCCTGTGATTGAGAAAAAGTCATTTTATGAGCCTTGAAATTTATACCTAGAAAAAGTTGCATTATTACTAGAAATTTTGTTATTTTTACTATTTATTATAGGTACTGTACATTGATTTTTGTGATTATAGAGATCAACTACTTTATTCTGAATCAGGATAAGGATAAATAGGGAAATGGGGATAACATCCATAGTTACATAGCATCAATTTGAAAGCTCTGATAATAATGATTTGAACGGAACTGCGATTCTGGCTTGGTATTGCCTCTTCATGTTCAGTGAGAATAGAAAGCTTCGTGAGTAATTCGTTCTCACTATATGTGATAATATTGGTAATATTTGAACCGAATGTGCAACAAATTAATCTACTTTCAGCTTGAATCTGCTTCGTTGAAAAACATCAATATCTGAAACTAGAGTTATCAAATTGTGTTACCTCTGACTCGTATGGAGAAGGCACACCTCAAATTAATATAATAAATTCTGTGAGCAAACAACAAAATCCTGATTTTTATCATAAGCATGGTTAAATCAAGAAAATTGTAATATTTTACATACAGCGCATGTCAAAACAATAGACAAATTAATTGTTTCGAGCGCCATAGTGTAAATGAGATGCAATGTAGACAGCAGTATTATTCTGTTTACTATGGTGAAGGGAGTCAGCCGCGTCGGCTGTTTCCCCTTCCACAGCGTCAAATCGAATCGCAAATAAATAACAATATACATCAATGGATTCGCAATGAATGTGGCTACATTAATTATTTGTCTAATTTTCTTTAGATTATTTGCTTCGAAGTTAATCGGAGAAAACAAAAATCAAATCGAAAAACCCCTAAATTTTTACATATTATTATATATTATTTTATCAGGAAAACTGTTCGATTTATTGAGTGAATGAATTCGACTAATATAGTAGTCCTTGATTTAACGAATCGAATGACATATGATAGATTTCTTTCCGACTGATGGTTACAGAGATAATTGATTTCCAGTTTGCTGTTTACTATGGCTAAGAGAGTCAGCCGCGCCGTTCCGCGTCGACTGTTTCTCCTTCCACAGCGTCAAATCGGATCGCACATATATAACAATATACATCAATGGATTTGAAATGACAGTGGCTACATTTATTATTTGGCTCATTCTCCTTTAAAACTACTTGTTTCGAAGTTAATCGAAGAAAACAAAAAAATCAAATCACAAACCCCCTAAATTTTTAGATATATATTATTTTATCAAGAAAACTGTTGATATAATTGAAAAAATGAATATAACTATTATTGTAGTCCATAATGTAACGAATTGAATGGCATATAATAGAACTGTTTCCGATCAATGGGTACAGAGATAATTGATTTTCTGTGATTACCTGCATTTTTCAACTTTGAGGGTGGCTAGGGGGGAAAGCTCCAAGGGGATTTCTTGGGACTTTTGGGAGAATGTAACTCTGGGAGGGTTCTATCGATGGTAGAAGATTCAGCTTTTATTAATTTTCGGATCGAAAAACCTTTATTGACTGGGCTATATGATATAACAGCCGGAATAAAAAGCAAAAAATCTGGTGTGGCGCACTCACACAACTTTCCTTTCCGTTATGAAAATTGATCAAGTGACGCTAGTGTTGACGCGCAATTCAAGTCTACTACTCAAAGATCTAAGCCAGCTGGTGACAGGACAATAACGCTGCAGTCACATGAAGTATGCTATCTCTTCATAGTGAATGATTTAATAGAATCAACACTTGCCAACAGTTTTCAAATTGAATAATCTCATTTTCTCGAACTTCGAGCTTATTTTCAATTTCATGTGGAAATGTTACTGAACATTAATTGTAGAGATTTTTATGCTCAATCTTTTCCACTTGAAATTTTTCGTTTGAATTGTATCTCATGCCTGATAATTACGAATTTAAAATCAAACTTTGCATAGATGTGGCGGAGCTCCTATAGTGAGGATTACGTTAAAATGGCAGATGGATTGAAATTTTATAGATAGACCGATAATAATAAAGCAAATAACTGGCTTATAATAAATTCACGAATGACGCATCATCACGTCTTAAGTACTTGGAATTTGGCATATAGATTCTCTATTCACTGAGGATCATTATAGACCTATTTTTAATTCTTCAAGATCTCAGTAGGTCCAGGTTTTCAAGATTTTAATTAGACCCTTGCGGAGCAAGGGTTACCTGCTAGTTGCGAAATATATTACTTCTTGAAAAAAGAAATATTATTGATTATTCTGCTGAAGGATGAACAGTCAATGGTAGGCTATACCAGATGAAACAGGATCAGCTCTTCTTTACAGAAGGCAGAGAATGGGCTCCGCTTTTCTCCACTGACACTTCAACATGAACCTCACTGTAGGGTTGATATGGGTATTGATATAATTACCATTTAAGGTCCACTGCTAACTAGTAGTAGTTCTGTGAACAGTAGACCTCGCGCACTTATAAACCACAGCCTCCTCTCATACTGTCCATCAGTGTAAATCATGTCTGTATGTCGTGTCGGCGAGATATCAGTTTGAAAACGGCTAATGGCTGTTGAGGTAGGTGTATCAAAAAATGCTTTCAAAAAGCTAATTTCCTTCAAGATATACTGGCAACAGGTCAGCCCGAGTTGAAAGCAGAGGAAGGTCAAGAGTAAATATATGTAACTTTCAGAAATAATAATTGCATGCGTCATTGAATTCAATGAATAGTCCACACGACAGCTGATTTTTTGCAGTTAGACTGCTATATTAATTGCATGCAATCAATAATCCACTCGACAGCTGATTCATGGGATAATAAATTCCATAGTCTGATTTTTATGGTAACATTGGCGTTCGTTTCGCTGTAAATGCGGAACTTAATTGACAGAACGCAGTGAGGTCTATGTTTCAACTCGAATTATCTTTTGTCTGTCTGTCTGTATGTAACGCATTCACGGCCAAAGGCGTTGATAGAATTCTATGAGACTTGGCAGGATATTCCTTTTTTTACTGCGCGTCGATGTATACACAAGGTTTTTTGAGATTTTGCATTTTGAGGATTATATGGAAGGAAAAGGAATTTCCTCCATACTCGATATTAGGTTTACTATAATTGTAACGTATTAAATTTTGATAAGCAAGCAAAATCGCTAATTGGAAGAATTTCTATAGGTCTTGAGCAAACAGCTGCTCTATTATCACCAAGTGCGATAGCTACAAATGAAATATTAGATAAAAATGGGTATCATGGCTAAAATTAGAGCAGCCAAATAGAAAAGAATCTCATTTGCTATTTATCATATTATATAGAATATTGAAATTTTGAGGTTATGCTATAATACCTACTGGTCGGCAACCTAATAATCGACCAAGCCATGTAATTTGAAATCTAGCCTGACACCTTGGCAAAAGTTTGTTGTGAACAAATAGTATTCAACTAGAGGATTTGGTAAGCACATGGCAACTTGTTGTAGAGGGAAAAACAACTTATAAAATTCAAAAATATTTATTATTCGTAATGAGCATGTACAAAACACCAATAAATAAATAAAAATATTAAGGAAGTATGTATATTTAGTAGGCGCATGGATTTTGCATAAACCAATCAAATTGGAGTAGTTAATGGGCGGCAATAGCGAGCTGATTCAAATTATCCATAGATATTTATATAAATGATAAGAATTTATAAGTTGTCACTACTCAGTTTATGTATTGGATATGGTCCGAGTAATTATAAAATATTATACCTAAGATATAGGTGATAATTTAGCAGATTGGCATGGACTATTTGATCTTTTTAATGGCGTAGTTTGGATATTTAAATATATGCAATTTGTAAGTTGGAAGTATGATCTTAGAATATAGGGGTAGAACAGAGCCCACTTGCCTGCCAGACGCTGCCATAGATGCCACTAAATTTTATAGAGCATAAGTCTCTTGAAGTTTGAATTCATAATTAAAATTTGTATAAGACTCAGTGATGCTGTAGTAAAGCGTAAGTCATTTGAATATTATTTATCCCCTTGGAGAAGACGACTTCGGCCACCAGAAAATCCAGGACAATAGGAAATTCGGATCACCACCATCATTTTGTGAAATTCAGCACGTGAGTGATAAATTATGGAAATATATAAATTTAGGGCGCCCTCAGTGCTTCGAGTGAAATAAAAATAAAGAAAGCTAGCTCGTCAAAAGGTTATAAATGTTGAATTATTATAGAACTTGTGCAAGTCTTAAAAGGTACAAGAAACATATATTACTAGTTAAATGATTTATATCAAATGCATTTGTCCAAGGATACACAGATTAAAGAAATATTTAAATTTGATGTTGAATATAAATATGCCTACTCAATCATTGATTTATTAGCAAATTATAAAGATATAAATGTAGCTCTTGTTCACTGGATAAATTAATTTATCTAATTCCACCAGAGGCTGAACCTTAAGCCCTGAGATATATACTGAGATCTATACATATATTATATTTGAGATTTATGATTTATAAGTTGATATTTTTATTTTTATTGGAAAGAAGATATATATTGAGATTTTTAAAATCGACAAGCAGCAGCAAGTCGATACCTGAGCTGCATAAAAATAAATGCATACGTTAATGATTTAAAAGCACATGTTAACGTTTCGTGCTAAAGAACTAGTGAGCTAATCTGTGATATTTTATTTTTATATAGTTGTTCTTTTTTTTACTATTTTTTGCTTGTTGCTCTATATGTTTCTATATTTATTTATTCGTTGATATTTTTCTGTGTAATATATGTATCAAATTTTTCATGGTGTATCCTTTATTTGTTTCCCAACTTCCATGCATGACCAATCTCATATTTATTTATTGAGTCACCAGTATTGAAGTATTAAGAGAATTACCATCTGACTTCATTCTTCACCGAATAAGTTGGTTTAGACAGCGATATCTAGCATTGATGATCGAATCTTTGGAAAAACACGTTCTAGAGATTTATATAAATTGTCCAAGAGCAGTGAATTGCGGGAGATCCTGGGCAAGCCTATAAGAGTTTTGTCTAATTTGTATTCAAAGAACCACATTCAGAGTTGTATAATTTTTTACTCAAGCTTTACCGACTGCAACCAAGCCAGGCAAACCGTTATTCACAAAATTCATAAATAAATTTGCCAAATTTAAGCCAAATAAGCTTGAATCAAGCGACCAGCATACAAGACGTCGAAAGTCTTACAGACCTTCACAGTGACTTCATAAAGTGGGGTAGTGAGACTTTCGAGAAAAAAAAAACTTTCGAGAGTGGACTTCGAATCCAACAACTCGCTCTACAACAAGCTTGCTATAATCATATAAGCTGAGTAGAGACCAGGTGGAATATCCGAATAAGAGTGAATGATAAACTGGACGGATTGGAGAAAAACCTTATTGAACTGAAATCAGAAATATTGAGGGGTCAATCCAAGCCTGCCAGATCGTTTGCCGAGGTAGTTCAGTTGCCACCAGGGATACTGAAGAAGAAGCAACAACAAAACCGCAACAGCAGCAGCATCATAATCAATAAGTGGCGGGACTGGAATTAGTGCAGAGAAGAAAAACATTGTTATAGTGAAGCCGAGTGTAGTAACTGGAAGTGATCAAGAGAGCAGTGCGAGAGTCAGGGAAACTTTAAAAATGCATACTAAAAGAAAAATATTTGAAAATTAAAAAAGCCGTGAACTTACATAGTGGCGGAGTTTTACCTGTTATGGACCCAACAGAAGATAAGGAACAAGTTTTAGGAAATAAAATAGTGAACAGTAAGGACTTGAAAATCAGCACTTCACGAATGAAAAGCCTAGAGTAATAGTATATAACATTCCTAGCGGATATTTTTTTAATAGGGATTTTTGCAACACACTTGAGAAAGAAAAAATTGAAAAGGACTTTATCCAAATGTTCAAAGTAGGACAAAAGGGGAAAGAGCACACCCATCAGGTAATTGAATGTTATCCCGATATCCGGAGAGGAATAATGAATAAAGAGCTATTATATGTAGATTGGACCTCTTGTAAGTGAAAGATTATGCATCAGTATCACGTTGTTTCAAATGTATGGCTGTAGGGCATGTTTCTAAGTTTTGCAAGGCTAAATCCACAGTTTGTGGTCACTGTGCTTTGGAAGGAAATGAATTCAAGTCCTGTCCCAACAAAGCACACGCCTGTGGAGCTTGCCTACATCAGTTTTACTCTTGGATAATAAACGCAAATAATAAAAGTTATTTGATCAGCTGTTTTAGCACACTTGAAATTTGGACAATATGAATGTCAACAATGCTTGTCGTCGTCGACTGTGGAAATTTACGCACAAACAAAATGCACTTTTAGATTCAGTTCGAGCCGGCATGATTCAACAAAGCCGGGCTACATGTCCACACTTGTTCAACAGTGTCGATCGATCCCATTCGGCATAGTGTGCACGTACCTTGAGCTTGAGACCTCACTTCGTTCGGTTAATTAGGAATTCATTTTTCTATAGTGATGTTTTGTATTTTGATTTATCTGATGTATGAAAAATCACGACTTCAAGGTTTCCAGACAATTGATTGGTATTTATTTTATCATTGATATAACCGTTTTGCCTTTGTGGTTCATGCTTTTTTCCCATTCTCTCTTCTAAGAATCTCTGGAATCCCTGCCACTGCGGTCTTCAATAAAATATGTTTTTTTTCTTTATTTATTATTTTGATCAATAATGTATTAAGTATACTTTCCTACATACATATTTCTACATACTCATTCTTAAATATACATCAGCACAATATATTATCTATTTTATAATCAGAAATTAATAATACATCCATAATATAAGTGTATTCTCTATTATTTACTTCTATGATCAGATTGAGCTTATTATGTATAAAGTGGAACTCCCCCCCTACACACAGTGGATAGTCTAGTAGGGGGATTCAAAAATATGTTGTATATTGTATTTCTTATTCGTGTATTATGTTTTTTGAAATAAACTGAATTGAATTGAACTGAATTAAATATTGTGTTGAATTTTTGATTGATCGAAATGGGTACAGTGAGCCACAATTCGGATACAAGAAGTTGGCTGGTGGTGGCCAGTTACTGGACGCTGGGAGCTCTGGCAGCATTGGCCGTCAGGAAGCAAGCCTTCCAGAACCAAAGCTTGGCCCAGATCACTAACCCAGGGATAATGAACAGAGTGGGCTTCATGCGTCTGGTCGTGGCTTCAGCTGAAAATAAAGATGGCGGCGGTTCGCGAATACTCCACTTGGGCACTCAGTGGCAGCGGGACCTTGACAGTGATGCATCCACCAAAGGGGCTCAACTCAATGAGTAACTCTACTCTTCTTCTTCTTCATCATCTTCTTCACCATTTCCTTTCCTCCTCCTCCACCACCTCCTACTCCTTCTCTTTCTTCTCCTTCCTCTTCACCAACTCCTTCTCCTTCCCCTTCTCCCTTTCCTACTCCTTCTCCTTTCCTCCCCTTTCTCCTTTCATTACCATTATCCTCCTCTTTCTCATCCTCCTTCACCGTCTCCTTTTGATTTTCCTTTTCATTCTCATCTCTTCTCCTTTTCCCTCTCCTTCTCCTTCTTCTCCTTCTCCTTCTCCTTCTCCTACTCCTCCCACTCCTTCTCCTTCCCCCTCTGTTCCTCCTCTCCTTTCATCAGGAAAGCTACCCAACACAATTCAGTTCAATTCACTCTCTCTCCCGAATTCATTCGCTCTCTTTCACTCTATCACCCGTTTTTCACAGACCAGACATCCGTTTGTTTTCACTTCGATTTCCGGAGTTGAGCATTATTAATCTTTGTTCTATCTTATTCTTCCTTTTTCCAGTTTTGCTTCTTTTACACATAATACTTCTTTTTCTTCTTCTTCTTTTTCTTCTTCTTCTTCTTCTTCTTTTTTCTTTCTTCTTTCTCCTTCTCCTCCTCCTTCTTCTTCTCATTCTCTGTCTCCTTCTTTTTTCTCCTTATCTTTCTCCTTCTTCACCTTCTCCCTCACCTTCTTCCTCTTCTTCTTCTTCCTCTTCTTCTCCTTCTCATTCTCCTTCACTTCATGCTCTTTCCAATTCTCCACCTTCTTCTACTTCAGCATCTCCTCCTTCCTCTTCTCAAAACTCCTCCACCTTCTACTCCTCCTCTTCTCCTCCTCCGCATCTCCGCCACCTTCTCCTCCTCCTTCTCCTTCTCTCTTCTCTTCTTCATCTCCTCCTTATTCTTCTTCTTTTTCCTCTTCTATATTGTTTTTCCTATTGTACTCCTGTGTGTTGTGAATCAATCTAATTGAATTGGAAAAAATATCTGTAACCTGTGAGTTTATGAAACTGACATCTGGTATTGCTATACGATCTCGATATATAGCTATACGAGATGTGCTGACCATACTGAATATCCTCTACTCTGAACTTTGTTGTTTCAACTCTTCAACTTCATGTTTTGAAGGTGTATGGTGCATGAATGGAACCAGATGTATAAGACCAATCACAAGTACCATCCAAGAGTGCGGGAATTGACCCGTGACAATATCCATGAATTTGATCGAGAAATGTTTGAAACTGTTTTCAAAATTGTGAACAGGACATTTGGATATGTGTGTGGATTAATGATGTGAATAGGGTAAGAGATCTTATTTCATGTGATAATTTGATAATCATATTCAGTGTATTATTGAGATTCATAATCTTGATATCCCAATCCAGAATGCCATGTACTACTTGGGCTATGTTCTTTGGAATATATAAGAATGGGTTCCATATTTTTGAATTTGAGAAGGTTCAAACTATTCCATGATTGCTCCGGATAACTCAATCAATTAATAGTTTAGTTGGCCGAGATATTAGTTATTATTGAGATATGAGATATTAGCAAATGTCATGAATAAGGCACTCCGTGGTCATTTTTGAGTAACAGCCCTGGAAGATGTCTCAATTTCTTCGCCAAAAATTTCAGGGTTATTGCTATATCGCTTTATTTTAATAACCGTTCAAGATATCAAACCGGTTTTTTTTTGACGAAAATATTTTTTAAATCTCCCTCTATAATTCATGATTCATAAAATTTTCCTCTAAACGCATATTTGATTAGTTATAACCTTTAAAAGACCAGAAAAAACCTTTTTTCTCAATTTGTTCAAATTTCTTCCATTATAACTTTTTTTGTTCAAGAGGTACAAAGAAATTTCAAATCTATGGCATTTGAGCGTTTTTTCAACTTTGGAACAATATATCTCTATACGCTTTTACGTCAAAAAATGAGTTCCCGAGCGCCCTCCAAAGAAAACCCTGCATGATTTCTGGTGTTGTTTTCCATACACATGAGGTAACATGCTAGAACTATAAAATCGATTCTTCCATGACTAATTCAAGATAGAGACTGGCAAATGGTCTCAATCTCTTTGTTACAACAAGACAAGTAAGAATATTGATGATGGAAACAACGAAAATATTCGACATCATTGAAAAGTACAAGATGGCGGTCATTATTGACAGAGATTTTTTATGACGCTTGTTATTCAATTATTGTGAGAGATATTGGATTGGTTTACCACCAAAGTTTAAACCAAAAGATGATGTCCAAGAGAATCATCTCATTTCGACCACTCTTCCATTATTTATTCAACTTCAAAAACTTGAAACATACATTTTTCGGGGACAATATTCCACTTTTCACTCTGTATATATATTCGCAGTGAACAAACACTAGTATTATTGGCACAGTGTGATAGGATATTTCCTAAGCTTCAAAATGACCTCTGGTTGGAGGCTGTAAGTCCATATTTCAGGGCTGAAGCGTCATTGGAAAAATAGTAAAAAGTACTGTTTGTAGCGGAAAACACGCTTTTTCCACCAAATGCCAATACCAACAATTAGAAAACCGTGTAACTCATGACTCCTTCAAGGTACATACTTGTGATGATATCAATCTCTTTATAATGATATTCAGAAAGAAATTATCCATGATGGCAATCTCAAAAACCTTTGTCATCATGAAAAAAACAGGATGGCGGCAAAAATATGTCGATTTTCTAGAAATCGTCTGTAGTCTAATTCTAATAATGACGAGGAATTGTGTCAAATCAGCCATTTGGAAGCTCCAAAATAATCATACTACAATATCCAAGTGATTTATCCAATTCCACCAATTTTACTTTATAGTGAGGTCAGTGGCGAATCATCTGATATTCGCCACCTGTGATCAACAACTTGCATTAGTTGTTTATTAATTGCATCAGTTTATTCAATATTTTCTCATCAAATTGAAGTTCAATTTAACATCTTTACATCAAAACATCTAATCATTCATCCAGTTCTATATAACCTGTTTTATCATAGGAAATCCACAAACCAAATTTCCTATATTGGTGACCCCGACGTGATGAACAGCAAGCATTTTTACATAAGAATGGGTGAAAAATGCGAGAACGGCTCAATATCTCACACACAAAGATTATTTGATGATGGGTGTGATTGGGGATCTTACTGAAATTGAAAATACTACTTTACTATGACTTCAAAAATCTGGTCCGCCATCTTGGATCTGCCATATTGAATGCAACTTTATTTTTTTAAATAGGAAGGTGATCATGTGATACATGATTTCGTTACGAAATTTCATGAAAAAAAAGAATGGCTGAAACCGCATATCGATATCTCAACCGTTTAGAAGTATTCACATTATTAATCAATACTATTCAAAGCAGAAAGGAGAGAAAAAAGTCCGAGAACGGCTTAATATCTCATATACAAAGGTAATTTGATGGTGGGTAAGATCAGGGATCCTTCTCAAATTGAGAATCCCACTTTACTATGACTTCAAAAATCTGGTCCGCCATCTTGGATCCGCCATATTGAATGCAACTTTTTTTTGAAATAGGAAGAGTGTCATACGATACAGAATTTCAAGGATGAATGAATGGCGAAGATCGATATCATATCTCATACCGTTCAGAAGATATTCACATTATTAATAAATATAATGCATTAATCAGAAATGAGATACATAAGTGATATTGATTAATAATGTGAAAATCTTCTGAAAGGCTTGAGATATCGATGTGTGGCTTTCACCATTCATTTTTTCTTGAAATTTCGTATCAAAATCATGTATTGCATGACAACCTCCCCATTTAAAAAATAAAGTTGCATTGAATATTGTGGATTCAAGATGGCAGACCAGATTTTTGAAGTCATAGTAAAGTAGTATTTCCAATCTGAGAGGATCCTCAATCATACCCACCTCATGATCACAACCTTTTATGAGATACTAAGCTGTACTTTTCTCTATCCTTTCTGCTTTGAATTGTATTGACTAAGAATGTTATTAACTTCTGAACAGGTTCATATATCAGTAGTAGGCAATTGCAGATTTTAAGCACCAATCACAGATCAGTATTTGAATTAGGGGGCGGAGCTTAAGCTCCCACAAGGGGGTTCCAGACCCCTGCTTCGAGTGGGAAAATTCATTTATAACCCCCTGCCTGGACCGGTTCTCCTACCAATATGAAAACCGCCATTTTAGTTCAAGTATTTATTTTAAAAAAACAAACTTATGGCATAGCTTCCAAGCAATCCCCCACACTTTGCATGAGAAGACTCCATTTTATAACCCCCTCCTAAGAACCTCCCACTAGAATGAAGACCACCATTTCAGTTCAAGTACTCATTTTAAAAAAGCAAATATGCAGACATATCACTTGCAAGATCCTCCTTCCAAACAAGCCCATCCCTGCCACCCCCCACCGCCACTGCCATGTTACTTTTAGCTGGTATCTTATAACTTTGAAGATTGATGTTTATTACTTTTTCATACACTTATAGAGCCTTCTTATGCAAAGTGTGGGGGATTGCTTGGTAGCTACGGCCATAAATTTGTTTTTCAAATAAATACTTGAACTAAAATGGTGGTTTTCATATTGGTGGGAGAACCGGTCCAGGCAGGGGTTATAAATAGAGTTTTCCTGTGCAAAGTGCAGGGGGGGATTTGGGCAGGGTTTTGAAGCCTCCTTGGGGGGGGTTAAGCTCCGCCCCCTAGTTTAAATACTGCTCTGTGATTGGTGCTTGAATCTGCAATTGCCTACCACTTAATCGATGTGCGGTTTCCACCATCCATTTTTTCTTGAAATTATGTATCGCATGACCACCTTCCCGTTTAAAAAAATGAAGTTACATTCAATATGGCGGATCCAAGATGCGGACCAGATTTTTAAACTTATAGTAGACTAGGATTCTCAATTTGATCAGAATCCTTAATGACACCCACCTTCAAATTACTTTTTTGTATGAGATATTAAGCCGTTCTCGGACTTTTCCCACTCTCTATATTTCTTGTGAATTAAGTTACCTATCCATGAAATTTTGCATTGAACAATTCCAAGTTTGTTTTTTAAACACTTTTACTTTCCTTGCCCTATTACCATAGGTAAGGAAAGTATGCTTTCCAAAAAAAATTAAGGTACCCCAATTTCTAAATTTCTATACGTTTCAAGGTCCCCTGAGTCCAAAAAACTGGTTTTGGGTATTGGTCTGTAAGTGTGTGTTGTGGGTGTGTGTGTGTGTGTGTGTGTGTGTGTGTGTGTGTGTGTGTGTGTGTGTGTGTGTGTGTGTGTCTGTGTATGAGTGTATGTGCGTCTGTGTATGAGTGTATGTGCGTCTGTGTACACGATATCTCATCTCCCAATTAACAGAATGACTTGAAATTTGGAACTTGAGGTCCTTTCACTATAAGGATCCGACACTAACAATTTCGATCAAATGCAATTCAAGGTGGCGGCTAAAATGGCAAAAATATTGTCAAAAACATGGTCTTTCAAGATTTTCTCGGAAACGGCTCAACGATTTTGATCAAATTCATGCCTAAAATAGCCATCGATAAGCTCTATCAACTGCCACAAGTCTCATATCTGTAAAAATTTCAGGAGCTCCATCCCATCAATGCAGATAGATTCTCAATTATCAGGCTTCAGATACAATTGAAACAAAAAAAATCAAGTGGAGTAGATTGAGCATGAAAATCTCTACAATAATGTTCAGTAACATTTTCACCTAAAATGAAAATAAGCTTTAAATTCGAGAAAATGTGATTATTCAATCGCAAATATTGTTGATTCTATTATATCATTCACTATGAAGAGATAGCAGACCTCATGTGTGTCTCCAGCGTTATTGTCCTGTCACCAGCTGGCTCAAGTATTTGAATAGTAGACTTGAGATGTGCGGGAACACTAATGTCGGGTGATCAATTTTCATAACGGCAGGGAAGTTGTGTGAGTGTGCCACACCAGATTTTTGGAGATGGATAGCAAGTTTTGATTTCTACAAGAATGGAATTACATTTCTGGAGAATGAATCAAGTAGTGAACATAATAAAAAGAAAACACGTTTTGAATACGCCAAACATCTGGACTGAGAGAACAATATAATATCTTGATGAGCATGGATGAATAACAATTTCAGGAATGGGAAAAGATGAGTGAACAGTCAAGGATGAAACACTTGTTTATTTACTGATGCTTATAACCACTCAGTTGGAGAATGCTTACAACTGGTTGAAGGCATATGGCAACCTCTTACTTTCTTCTCAAAAACATTATCTTCATAAAAGGTGCTGGCCAGTATACTATGACAATCTCTTGCTTTCTTTCCAAAAAAATTATCTTTGGAAGAGAAAGTTGTTGGCCAGTATAGTATCGCTAGCCACTTGCCGTTTATGTAACGGTACAGCATTTTCACCACCTCTTATGCCAGTTTCACACGGCAGAGTCCTCGCTCCTGGAAGATCATATTTCATATTTGCAGCTCTCCTGTGCTTTCACATGGGGATCTTACGAATAAGCCGACAGATCTAACAACTCCGACGTTTGCTCAAAGTATATGACTCATCACTTTTTCTCAAAGTCTAACTTCCTTAAAAATATAGATAGAAGATTTCTGATTTCGGATTTGGATTCAGCGACCCAAAATTCTTTAAAGCGTAAGTTCCATTTTCAAAAAAACCCGAAAACAAGGGAGTTATAGCTGTTTTAAATATAGCTTTCCATCATCATTATGATTATATAGTACATACTAAGATAATAATACTCCTGCCTCACAAGGGCCAGGCAAAAGTTTCAAGTTTGAACACCTGAGAAGTTTAAAATAAACATTTTTAATTTTTGAAAGTTCTAGTTTCCAAAAAAATATTGAACTATGGAAAGATGAATCCAAATATGAATCATAAATCATCTCCACTCATCACACATAAAATAGGAGGAAAAGGAATGTTTTACAGTAGAATTCACTGAATTTCAATTGTCATCAACAATCCAATTTATCAGATCCAATCGTTGTATATCACTTTAAATCCCAGCAATTATTGACTTTTCTTTTAACAATCAAAAAATCTATATGAACATACAGTAGAAAACATATAAACATTGTGCTGATCTGAATCGATCTATTGTAATAATAGGAATTGAAAGAATAGAAAATGTCATGCCATTCCAAGTGAAACTGATGTCTGTGTATTAGAACTGCTGAGTGGATAATGCATATTGAAAAAGTCATGATAGTTCAGACCAGCCTGGCAACTTTGATGCTTTTGAAACCGGAATCTTGTTTTATTTTATTAAAGAATGATAAGCACAGTGCTGCCATAATGCAAAAAGCATAACCATTGTATCAATAATTCTAAATTATCGTACTGTATCTCGTGAAGACAGTTACTCAGAAAGCGTTTTTTTATTGTTCGATGTTTTGTCGTCCTTATGAATTCTGTTAAATCAAACATAATGTATTTGAGAAGTTGTGCTGATCCTGTATAAAGAATTCATAGGAACGGTAAAAATCAATTTTATGAATCGATGTACATGTAACTGGATTTAGAAGATCAATACCATAATGTGTTCTATCATTATTTAATCACAGAAAGTTTAAGTGGAAACATTGGGCGCAAACCTTCTGCCATGAGGGGACAAATAAATTTATGAAAAGCTTGATAGCTTGAATAGTGATCTGATATTTGTTACACGTTTTAGTCTAAGACATAATATGTCTTAGACTAATTTTTAATGTTTCTCAATCGGCAGGAAAACTTTGGTTATTCAAAGTTATCTTACTCCCTTATTTTGGGGTATTTTCAGAAATCAAGATAAATATCCTACCAAATTTCCTACACGAATACAGTGTGAGTTGTATTATAATAGCTACAGTACTTACGTACTGTATAGTACAGTACCTGTTCGTTTTACCGTATAATTATATGACAATAGAAAGCTTTATTAAAAACAGCCATAACTTCCTTGTTTTCGGATATTTTCGAAAACGGGACTTAAGCTTTAAAAGATTTGGGGTCACTGAATCCAGATCCGAAATCAGAATCTTCCTATCTTCATTTCAAGGAAGATAGTTTCTGAGAAAAAGTGGTGACTGGAGAGACGTAGAATCACCATTTAAAAGCGACGATTTGTCCGCTAGTATCTCGATGCAAGCTGGTTTCTTCTTGCTCGAGGGGAAAAAGACGTGACAAAACGAGGTTCCTGGCTAGGGGTCACCATGTGAAAGACACGATTGACTCAATGTACTTCGACAAAAAAATGTGAACACTGTTCAGTGTTCAAGTTGCACGTCTCCTATCGTGTGAAAGTAGTCTTAGGCCAGTTCACACGGCAGAGACCTCGCTCCTGGAATATCATATAACAGAGATCATATTCCATATTTTGCAGCTCTCCTGTACTTTCACATGGGGATCTTACAAATAAGCCGACAGATCTAACAACTATGCCGACGCTTGCTCAAAGTATGACTCATCACTTTTTCTCAAAGTCCAACTTCCTTAAAAATATAGATAGGAGATTTCTGATTTCGGATTTGGATTCAGCGACCCCAAATTCTTTAAAGTGTAAGTCCCATTTTCAAAATACCCAAAAACAAGGGAGTTATAGCTGTTTTAAATATAGCTTTCCATTATCATATGATATATAGTACGCACTAAGATAATAATACTCCTGCCTCACAAAGGGCCAGGCAAAGGTTTCAAGTTTGAACACCTGAGAAGTTTAAACATAAACATTTTTAATTTTTGAAAGTTCTAGTTTTTCAAAAAAATATTGAACTATGAAAAGATGAATCCAAATATGAAATCATAAA
>NC_052512.1:7722829-7767077 GCF_014356525.2 Nilaparvata lugens | reverse complement strand
GAGCTGAAATAGCTAGAAAACTCATTGTCATGTTGTGCAACAGGATAAATTTCAGAAGGAAATAACAGAGTTGAAAGCTGGAAAATGTCCTAAGCATCTACTAACGTTGCAACCGTAAATTGATGATTACGATTTGATACGCTTATCTGGTCGTCTTGAGCACGCTCCATTTCTAATGAAGCTAGAAATCCATTATTGCTGCCGAAAAATGAGCATGTATCCTCACTCATCATTCGACACATACATCTTCAAAATTGTCATGCCGGTCCCCGCCCCACACAAGCAGCTGTTTGCCACAGTATTGGATAATCTCTGCCCGCAATCAAGTTTGCCGCATAATACATCAATGTGTCATTTGTAACCGCTTTTGCCGCACCAACCTACAGCAACATATGCCCCGCTACCTGCTGAACGAGTCACCGCCAATAGACCATTCAATTTAACTGGCTTGGACTTTGCTGGTCCTTTCTCATGCAAAACATCTTTATTAAAAACGCACAAAAACAACAAAAGGTTATCTGTGCATATTTGTATGTTTGACCACCAAAGCTACTCATCTAGAGTTCCTGTCCTCGATGTCTGTCAACAACTTCATCGCCGCTCTACACCGATTATTGCCCGCAGAGGTGCGCCGCACACTCTGTTTTCAGACAACGCTAAGACTTTCACATCCGCCGCAAGAAAAATGTGAGTTAGAAAAACTCTTGAAGACGATGCCCTCTGAAGTGAAGTGCTTTCTGTCTAACTAGGCATAAACTGGAAGTTCATTCCCCCTTATGCTCCGCATCAAGGAGGCATATGGGAAGCCGCCGTCAAATCCGCCAAAACACTGCTACACCGCGCTGTATTGGGGACAGAGCTCTTACATACGAAGAGTATGACACCATTTTCGTTAGAATTGAAAGTATTCTAAATAGTCGACCGCTTACAGAATTGTCCTCTGAACCTGCTGAAGCTGCCTCCGTGCTCACTCCCGGCACTTCCTAATTGGTAGACCTCTTACCGCACCACCGCAACCCATAGAGACGAAGGAACTATTGTCGCACGCCGCTGGAGACTTACAAACCAAATGACCCAATATTTCTGGAATCGCTGGTCCAAGGAGTACCTATGCACCTTGATCAATCGCACAAAATGGAAAACCGCTGAAAGAGAACTTGCAACTTAACGATTGGTCATATTCAAATCGTCAACACCTCTCCTCTCAGCTGGCCGTTAGGCAGGATTATGGCTTATTGCGCTACAACCTGGTAAAGAGGGACTAGTACGTGTAGTCATTATCAAATGCGCATCTGGGAACATTGTTTGAGACATACAAAAAGTTCACCGCATCATTTGAAACCTTCTACAAGTTACCGCACACACCGCATGAAGACCGCCTCGCTCACATCCGTGAGGATTGTTACTGTCTACACCGCCGTTACTGTCTACACCGCCGTTCCTGTATACACTGCTGTTTCTGTCTACACCGCTGCTCCAAGCTACACCACTGTCCTGTCTGCGCCACCTTTCTGGTCATTTGGCAACTCTCCCCTTGTGTATTGTCACCGACCTGCTGGAGATTGTTTCCACTGCTATGAAAACTGTTCGTTTTTGAGGGGGGGGTATGTTACCGCCAATATAACTTCGGCAGTTTCCCTCTTATATCTGTCGGTAAGTTGGCTGTGTGTTTTGAATCAACACGCGTCACCCATGGCCATCTAACATGCCACTGCCATCAGCCGCAATGATATCGCAAGCCCATTGTAGATGGCACTGCTCTCTCTCTCGGCTTGTTCCACTCCCCACTACTACTTCGCCCGTTCCGCTTTGTCAAGATGGCTTGTTCTAAAACGTGCACTAACGCTACCAATTTTCCTCCCTTTGAAAGAACTTATAAATGTACGACTCTTCGCTGCGACATGGGCCCATGTTTCCCCCAGCCAGTGCAAGTGATTTCTTATTACAATAACGTGCTACCGCCTACCCGAACGAGAAAACCGTGTTACAGTCCACTGCGAACCCGCCATCCTTGTACGAGAAGCTTCTTAAAGGTAACGACTTATTTTTAGCTACTAAGTAACGTGATTTGAAGGACAATTACATTGGCTCTAACAATACTATGATAAATTTTAGCATAGATTATGATCATACACACATATTTAAAATATGTATTATATTATGTAATAGTAGAATATTTTATCGGTTGCAAACAATATCTTGTCATAGAATGCATGATTTAGCACATATATAACAACAAAATGATTTTATGAGAATTTAGAGATTAAATGTGAAAAATTAGTTTCATTGCATGTCAAAACAATAGACAAAATTGATTGTTTCGAGCGCCATAGTGTGAATAAGATGCAACTTAGAAAGCAGTAGGCCTACTACTGTATTTTTACTGTTTACTAAGGTGAAGAGAGTCAGCCACGCCGTACCGCGTCGACTGTTTCCCCTTCCACAGCGTCAAATCGAATCGCAAATAAATAACTATATACATCAATGGATTCGCAATGAATGTGGCTACATTAATTATTTGTCTATTTTCTTCAGATTATTGCTTCGAAGTTAATCGGAGAAAACAAAAATCAAATCGAAAAACCCCTAAATTTTTACATATTATTATATATTATTTTATCAAGGAAACTGTTTGATTTATTGAGGAAATGAATACGACTAATATTTTAGTCCATAATGTAACAAATCGAATGACATATGATCGATTTTTCTCGATTAATGGTACAGAGATAATTAATTTCCAGTTTGCTGTTTACTATGGCTAAAAGAGTCAGCCGCGCCGATCCGCGTCGACTGTTTCTCCTTCCACAGCGTCAAATCGAATCGCACATATATAACAATATACATCAGTGGATTTGAAATGACAGTGGCTACATTATTATTTGGCTCATTCTCCTTTAAAACTACTTGTTTCGAAGTTATCGAGAAGAAAACAAAAAATCAAATCACAAACCCCCTAAATTTAACATATATATTATTTTATCAAGAAAACTGTTGATATAATTGAAAAAAATGAATTAACTAATATGTAGTCCATAATGTAACGAATCGATTGGCATATGATAAAACTGTTTCCGATCAATGGTTACAGAGATAATTGATTTCCCGTGTTTACCTGCATTTTCATGTTTTAGGGGGCTGGGGCGGAAAGCTCCAAGGGGATTTCTTGGGACTTTGGGAGAATGACCCTCTGGGAGGGTTCTATCGATGGTGGGAAATTCAGCTTTTATTTAATTTTGGATCGAAACTGCTTTTTTGGACCTTCATTGACTGGGCTAATATGAATAGTCTCGTTGAATGAAATCATATGATAAGTCAATTATATTGATAACAAGATCTTGTAATAACAAGGAATTTTCTGTTAGAAACATGAGTTATTAACTTTTGTCAAGAGGACTTTTGACGATTCAGTCAAGTTAATAATTTTTGTTAATAACTCGTGTTATTACTCCGGTGTAACGCAGCTCTAGTGACAATATTCACTTTTCCAAAGATAAAGAGCTAAGGAAAAAGTGGATTAGGTGTATTCGTAGGGAAGATTATAAAGTCACTAGGTAATAATATTCGGCTGTGTGTATCAATCATTTTAGAGCATCAGATTTTTTTAAAGACTAGCAGGTAACCCGTGCTTCACAAGGGTATTTTAAAACTTGACGCAATGGAAACCAGAGAATTGAAAATAGGCCTATAAGAGTTCGTGGTCGATTAAGACTTTATAAGCATCATTTCAAGTAAATCAGTCCAGTAGTTCAGACTGATGGTGCGTCAAACATAATTTTTTCTACCTTTGCATGTGTATACGTGTTTAAGCCAGTTCTTTCCTCTATTATAGTATAGAAGATGATAGACAGATGGATGATATTCCATCTTATATCTTATATCCATCTGACCTTATATCCATGTATCTATCATAAAAAAAGGAAATGAGAGAATAAATTTTGAAAGGTTTGAGATATCAATGTGCAGTTTTCACCATACCTTTTCTCTGGAGATCCTGTATTGGAATCATGTATCATATGACCACCTCTCAATTAAAAAAAGAAGTTGGATTCAAAATGGCGGTTCCAAAATAGCGGAAAAAATTTGGGTGCGACGGAAAACCAGTTTTCATCATTCGAAAAGGATCCCCAATCATAAAACCAATCCCTATTCCTCAAACCTATCTTCTAATTCCCTTTCAAGAGAAATTCTCTGGTACTACCTTACAATAACTGAAGCATGACAAATAATTGAAAACTGATGTAATCAAAATTGAAGAATTTGAAATAGGTTTACAACCATCCTCGGTTAAGCAAGAATCTATATGCAAAATTATTCAAGTTAATCAGTCCAGTAGTTCAGACGTGATGATGCGACAAATATAATTTTCCTATACTTTACACCTGTATATGTGTATAATCCAGTTCTTCCCTTTATTAAGTATAGAAGATAATAGATAGATGGATGATCATTGTTATTTTACTAAAAGATAGAATGAGTTGAATAGATTCCCTTTCAGAGGAAGTTTTGACAACCCACAAAACTCATTTTTCATTTGAAGATATAAGGAAAAGGTGCATATGACCTAATTTTTTGGTTCAGCTTGCCAAAATACCCCTCATTCAAATATTAGAATTTTGGACTGACTGTACAGTGAGTCAGTCATTCTATCAGGGCTCAAATATTTTGAAATTTTATTAAATAAAAATGGAAGAGGATAATTTCTATACGTAAATATCAACACCTTTTTCAAAGACATATTAACGCATCGTTTTCATATTGCCATACAGCATTGATTAAATTGTAGACGTTCATTTAGCACTTTGTCTCAAAAAGCTGTTCCAGCTGAAAAATGAATAATTCATGCCACGTGTGGGCCTGAACATTGCATCAGGAAAACGGAGTTTTCAAAACTATGGGCCAGTTGCACGTACGTCTGTTGAATATGGACATTAACGCCGATCCCGTGCTTCGCAGGGGCTATTTTAAAACTCAACAAACTGAAAACTTGACTGATGAAATCTAGAAGAATTGAAAATAGGCCTATAAGAATATTGGTTGATAATAATTTATATGTAACATTTCAAGTGAATCAGTCCAGTAGTTCAGACGTGATCACGTCTGAACTTATACCTGTATAAGCCAGTTCTTTCCTTCATCACAGTATAAAAGATGATAGATAGATGGATTATCAGTATCTTTGAATTAGAATAATTTTTGGAAGGTTTGAGATATCGATGTGCGGTTTCACCTACTTCTCTTGAAATCCTGTATCGAAATCATGTATCATATGACAACCTTCCAATTTAAAAAAATGATTGAATTCAAAATTGCGGTTGAAGAATGGTGGACGAAATTTAAAAAATGAAGTTGAATTCAAAATGGCGGTTAAAAAAATGGTGGACGAAATTTGGATGTGACGGAAAGCTGTTTCTATTATCGAATAGGATTCCCAATTCATATCTATCTTCTAATTTTCCTTTTGAAAAAATGTGTAGCTGCTTCCATACAACAACTGAAAGCATGTCAAATTGAAAACTTGACAAACTGAAAAGTTGATGTGATCGAGTCTTGAAGAATCGAAAATAGGCCTATAACCATCCTTGGTTGATGAGGAGCCTATATGTGAAATTTCAATAGATAGAAAAAACGTTTATTGAATGAATGAGCTACCTTAAGCGAACCTCAAAGAGGCTGCTTGACAAAATACTATTATACAAATCATGTGAATTGAAATATGATTATACATATGAATGAATGAATTTTATTTGCCAAAAACAAAATACAAAAAAGCTTTGCAAAAAATAATATAAGTAAATGCTACTGCACTTGAACCAGATACATACTTTATTCTATTAGATATAATAACGAAATGATATCCTTTATATTATAAATAATAATTATAATATGAAGATTCAATTCATGTTCACATGCATAAGTACAGTAGATGAGGCAAAAACCGGCAAAAGGAAGATTCCTTGTGCGCCAGTGTGAGTCGTAAATCAGCTTAATCAGGGATGTAATATATAACTTGAATTAGCGTATGAAGTGTTCGAAAATATGAAGTTGATTATTGTATAAAAGTCAACGATTGGTAATAATTCAAGTTCAGCCATGCCTCTATGGCTCTTTTTCTGTGTTTATTATTTCGGAAATTATTAAGTGGAAATTCACTTTTTAGTATATTTATGAATTTACTGCTAATGTAGTAGAGTTGCCTTCTAAGAAGAGCTGAGTTGGTGTATTATATATTTCATATTTTCTTATTATATAGGTCTAATAATATAATTTATGTTATCGGCTAGAGGGAAATTATGCTCGTATTAAAATTGTAATTTATTATGCAACTAAGATATGACTGTCGTATAGTTTTAACATCAAATTCACTGAACAAAATCATAAGTTCTAGGTTTCTTTAAAATTGTCTTCTGATGAATTTTGTATGAGAAAAAGGTTTTTAATATGGGTATTAAAAGTCCCACCCCAAACCATTAAACCATATCACATTAGGGATTCTACTAGTGCCGTATATACCTGTGCATTCTGGGAGATGGACACTTTTTCAATTTATAAAATTCATAAGATAGGTATTTTAGTCTCTTACATAGGAAGTTTACATGGATGTCCCATTTGAGACACTCATCGATCCATATACCAAGATATTTGAGGTTTGATATCCTATTATATATCAGTGAACTTTATTTTTACTTACAGTTAAATTCACTTATCAGTTTATTACACTGTCAAATTCACTTACAGAATTTACTTAACAGTTAAAATTATCATGATATTAATTAATTAATTGTTGGCTCAGCTCTCAAAAATCTAAAGAGTGTTGTTATATATAATCAACCTGAACTTACATACAAAAAATAGAACAGAATGAATTACAAGAATACAATACATTAATAATGAGTTACATTATGTTACAACTAAAGTGTACGCTAATTATTCAACCAAATCTTTAAATTTATTTTCAACAGGCAAGTTAATCATTCCAGTAGTTAAGACGTGATTATGTGTCAAACATAACTTTCTCATTCCGTACGTGTTAAGCCAGTTCTTTCCTTTATTATAGTATAGATTATTATGTTGCTTTGATCTGTGATAAGTATAAATGTCTTGCATCATCTGAAGGTGCGACCACACAAGCTGAACCGAACCTCGAACCACGCAGCAAACCATGCATTCCGCCAACATTGCGCCTTCCATCAAACATAAATGGTTGAGTTCGAAGCCACTGATCGTGAGTGAATGATGAGATCGGTGAGTGAACGTGGCTCTGAACGATGTACTGTTTTGTCGTTGAACGATGCATAGACTCACATGCACGCGCTAGATTATTTGGAATTTAAATCAGCCATCAAGGGGACAGCCTGGAAGATTATTACTTACTAAAGATCTTGAAGATTTTTGTGATCTATAATATTACAGAAATTATATATTATATAATATCTCGCGCTAAAATACCTCAATGGAACCTCTAATTTCAAGTAAGAGCTAGCATTGGGAGGCATAGGTATTGTGCGTTTCAAGGTCTTTGTTCTAACTGATAAGAAAAAAATACATCATATCCGGTTCGTTCACTGGTCAGTTAATCATACTTTTCCACCAATGGAAAAGAATGTAAATAGAGTAGCTGAATGTAAACATACATGGCTGAATATGAGGTGTTTACAAATGATGGACTCCATTATAATGTATTTGGGAGCAGAGAAATGCATGATTACATAAATTCAATAACATTTATAATATTTTACAAAGCATTTTAACTACTCCAATCACCTGATGGTTTTCCATTTTAATTGATTACAATGGATAGGTAAGTTCTAGTTTTGTTTACAAAATATGATAAACAAGGGGAACATCTGTCAGTCTATGACTCATGAGCAACCGTTCAGCCAATACACACAAAATGGAAAGTATCAATCTAACCAAGATTTGAGTGCACAAGACCACGACACAAGACTGTATCATCTTGTTAGAAATTCAAACTACTGCTGTATTACAATGCTACACTTTCTTTTAAGAGTGCGGATTATGGTGTCAAGATACTAGCCAACTTTCCAATCTGTGGTTCATCTGTGATCACTAATCTGTGATCAGGATTTTTACTGAATGTAAAAAAACCCCATGGAATTGATCAGTGGCTTGAACTCAACCAATGTTTCATAAAGTTAAAAATCAGCTGTTAAACATTCACCATGCCGCTTGCCTCTGTTTTAACTGTTCGCCATACCATACTCCAAACTCCTGAACTTTTCAGCCAATCAGAGTCTCCATTACAATTCGCTGAGCAGTTCACTCTACAATTAATCAACAATTTCATCAACTAACCATAAACTGACTGGAATAAATACTTCAATTTCCATGTATTCAATTGATAGAATTATATTATCTACAGTGTCGGTCATATCTGAATTCAAAAATGTTCAATTATTGTTAGCAAGAAACATGTATATCAACGCAGAAATCATTGTTATTTTAAAGATAGGATAAGTTGAATAGTTTCCCTTTAAGGGAGAGTTTTGACAACCCACATAACTTATTTTTCACTTGAAGAAATATCAAAGAGGTTCATGGGACCTCATTTTTTAGTTCAGCTTCACAAAATACCCTCATTTATATATTAAAATTTCGACTGACTGTACAGTGAGTCAATCATTCTATCAGGGCTCGAATAGTTTTTGGACTGTAGTTTAAATAAAAATGGAAGAGAATAATTTACTTATGGAAGAATATCAGCACCTTTATTCAAAGCCATATTAACTGCTGTGTATTCATATTGCCGATACAGCATTGATAAAACTGCAGACGTTAAATTAGCACTTTAACTCAAAAAACTGTTCTAGCTGAAAAATTAAAAATCCATGCCACATGTAGGCCTATACATTGCATCAGAGAAACAAAGTTTGAAAACTATGTTTTTTCTAAACAGATGTTTTTGAGATTATTTTATTGATGCAGCAGTTTCACATTCACCATATTATTATACAGAGTATGTGAAAATGAAAATATGATTATCAAAACAATACTATCATAATCTTAATAATAATGATAATAATAATAACAATATTATTATTAGAAATATTTATCAATTATCAAAACAATATTATTGAGGTTAATTTGAATCAGGTAGAAAGCAAAATAGAACAGCTTTTTTCTAATTTATCATATGATTTGAATGTGGAATCGCTAAATCATCTAAGTCATTTCCATTTTTCGGTATGCAATCCACAAGTTGACATGTTGTGATGCAAACAAACACACAAACAAACACAACCCTACTCTCTCTTATTATATAAAGGAGAAGATGGTGCCTTCCCTACTTTTTTTCCAATCAGCCCTCTTACAACATAATTAAATCATGTGAAAGGTATTGAGCAATATATTTCTAAACAATTACTGCAATATGAAGAGTAAAAATCAGTTGCCCAAGCAAGCAAAGTTGCGAAAATTGAGAACATTGAATTCTCAAGCTAGAATAGAATAATGATAATTTTATGAGCTATGTGCATGTGAATTCATGCACATGAGAATGCTATGTGCATGAGAATAAATGAAGTCCAGTTACCCTATCGAATAATTACTCTTTCAACAAACCTTAATTCATTTAATCATTTGGATTGAATTAATTACACTAAACTTATTAAATTTTTAAAAATGATTTTAAACAGTGATAACTTATTAGAGAGAGCTGGAACCTAGCTGATGGCAGTAAGTTAGTCTACCAACTATGGTGGTCATCTTGTTTGTATTTACTCAGGTCTGGTATTTTGGATGTCCTGCTCTCAATCAATCACCTTATCTTGCGAGAAAAATTGTCTAGAAACTTGAATCAACTGGATCAAAATATCTTTTGTTGACATAACATGGTCTATCATTCCAAATTGAATAACATCAGAATTTTTGAAGTTAATCATCATTTTACAGTTTTAAGTGATAAGTGAGTATTATTTTGTTATTTAATTTGGTTCGTAGACGATTCAATTGAAACTTTTCTGTTTTCAGATGTTTGGACTTGAAAGTAGACTGAATTCAGTGTATGGAACATAACCTACTCTTAGGACTATTTATAGTATACAGCAGGGTACCTGTGCTTTGCTACGGGAATTAAATGATCAGATTATTTTTGTAAAAATTTATAACCCTAATTCTACCAAAGCCGTTATAATTGTTTTCGAGTTCCATCATACAAACAAAAAATGCTTGCCGAATATAACTTGAATAATAAATTAATTTATAGTCTTGTCACTTCATAGAATTTGTATCCGAAAAGGTGTTCTCCCTTAATGAAAATGTTTTTAAATAGGACCATTCCAAGTTTCATTCAAATACATTTCTATAAATAGTTACCTAAAAATCGTTGTCAGTAAGTGTGATGATTAGTGTGTTGCTATCACCTCAGTTTGAACAACATTCAACTCTGTTAAAATATACATTCAACTGCGTATTTGAAAAAGCAATCAAAAGTTAGCGATGCCTGATGGTGTCACCCAGTTGCTCTAATGCACTCATCTTGACATCAGGGGATATTTTTATTGAATGATGCAATGTTTTCAAATTAAATTGCTGGATGTGATAACCACAGCTGTTAATTTTCTCTTTTCCTCTCTTAAGTTTTCAACAAATGATGGAAATTTCTGATTCAATAAGCTGCCACTTGGATTATCAATTTTTCCTCTTAAGTTATCTCAGAGATGAGACTCAGCTCAAATTTTGTATCATGGACCTTCTATTTGCTAGGAGCCTGATGATCTGCCCTCTTTCCATAATAAATGAAGAAATTAGGCCACAGCTTGGCATGAAAATTATTGAGTCTGATCATTTGAATTATTATTGATGTGTTGGAAGCGCTCTGTAGAATAGTAGACTAATTGCAACAAATTTCATGGAATATTAGGCGAGGCTTAAGAGTAGACCTCGACTTTATCCATTGGCAATTGATATTTCTCGTTGACAGTTATCAAATTAGCAGTGATCATGTTATTTTTGCTTTTGCTTGATGCAATTGATAATAAAATTCCAAATCAAGTTTATTTGGAATTGGTTGACTCTGGCATCCATTGATCTTTTGCTTATTCTGGGATTTCTGGCATAGCCTATCAATTAAGCTGGTTTACACCGGAGTTATTGACAGAATGTTGATAACTCAATCCTTATGGATTCTATTGGATTGAATGAAACTTGACTAACACATAATATGTGTTATGTTACATTCATGTTGGAATTTTCACATTTTGTTAATAACTCTGGTGTAAATGCAGCTTTACTCTTCTTTCACTTATTCAAAGTGTAAAAGCAGCCAATCCACTGATTCTTTCTTCCATGAAAGTCCATTAATATATAAGAGTCCATTCATCGACTGAACAAAGTAAGGTCTAAGATTCGAGTCAACGGTTTAGCATTTCTCTTAATGTTTGAATGTTTATATGTTCATATGTTATATGTTATATGTTATATGTTATATGTTATATGTTTATATTTTTATATGTTCATATGTTTATATTTTCATATGTTTATGTACCAGTGGAGGTATTTTCAACCCTACCCTACACCTGACACCAAATTATGTAGCTGACGGTGGGTGGTTGATGGTCAGAGAAACATAAGTTGAAGTACAACGCTATGTATTCTATGCCCTCCCTTCCTGGGGCCAAAGTTTGTTGAATAATTTCATAAATTAATATCTTCCCCACCTAATTACAATTTGTCAAATTTCTCCTTGATTTTACCTTAGACAACTGAGTTGAAGGAAAAAAAAATGTTTGAATATAAGAGAAAAAATTGAAAATTTTTGATTCAATAATGTTAAAAATCAAAATTGCTAATGTTTTGATTGGATTTAATAAAATTACAATGAATGCAAAATACTGTGTTATGGTTTGGACCAGAACTAACAATTTTATACTACTACTCGGATCTGTGTCAGAACCGGCAAAGTCATACTTCTATTGATTTTTGATAAATTGAACAAAGTGATATTTGATAAATTCAAATTCAGTGGAATTCAAAAGATTTGAAATGAAGGAAACCTTCTATGAAATAGGTATTGAGTCAGCAATTAAATAATTCAAGAGCCCATACTCAAAATTCACGAATTATCTAAGACTAACACTTAAATCAACTTTTAACAGCCAAACTTTACAATAACCAAGACTTAAACTCGCAAAATAAAGAATTAAACCAATTAAATGGAAATTAAACACACAGCTATAAATAACTTAACAGGATTACATGATCATACTCTATAGAGCAAACACAAAGAAAAATTGGGAATACACTGAGCAAAATTCAACTAATTTGTCGAATAAAAATCTATCGAACATGAAGTTTCAAGTTGAAGTGATTATTATTGAGTACGTACTTAATGCAAATCGAAACATTAATAACTTAAATAGCTGACCCTATTCAATATGGTTCAAACTGATTTTTGCTAACCCTAATTGAATTCAATATGATTCATGTCAAAATTAAAGTAAAATTCAACATTTAATCATTTAAGCATTCAAACATTTAACATTTAAACATTTAAACATTTAAACATTTGAACATTTTAACATTTAAACATTTAACATTTAAACATTTAAACATTTAACATTTAAACATTTAAACATTTAAACATTCAAACATTTAAACATTTAAACATTTAAACATTTAAACATTTAAACATTTAACATTTAAACATTTAAACATTTAAACATTTAAACATTTAAACCTTTAAACATTTAAACATTTAAACATTTAACATTTAAACATTTAAAACGTTCAAACATTTAAACATTTAAACATTTAAACATTTAAACATTTAAACATTTAAACATTTAAACATTCTAACATCTAAACATTTAAACATTTAAACATTTAACATTTAAACATTTCAACATTTCAACATTTTTACATTTTTAAGCATTAAGAGAAATGTCAAACTGTCGACTCGAATCTCAGACCTCACTTTGTTCAGTCAATTCCAATTGTGCCGAGTACTATATTTAATTCAGGCCTTTTCCCAAGTTATAATAGTAAATTTAATATGCAATAGACTAGAGCCATTATTGTAAGTGAGTTAGCGAATAAATTATTTTCTCTCTCTATTATGAACGGCCATGACTTCGAGTTCCCATGATAGATATTTAAAATTGTGGCTCCGAGTCGTCGAGAATGTAGATTATGGAATTATCTCTAAATCTTAGCCTTCCTGTCGCCACATAAGTGCGATAAGTTGGAAAACAGCAAGCATTGAAATTATAACAAACTACCGATTTTGCAGTTACTATTCGGTCCAAAGGCTCTAGAAGCCACGCGAGGATTGGTTAAATTGATTCCCTTCGCCCAATAGGAGACCTGTTTCTAAATACAGTAGTGGGGGGATTCCCCAACCGAGAGACCAGATTACGTTTCGGAGGACACTTTGCTAGGAGCACTAGAAGTAAAGATGTAGTCATTATGTTTCGCCCTTTTTGGGCAAGTTTACAACTTTATATAATTAGTTAATATAGGAGCTAGTTTTATTTTTATTAAAGTTTAAATTTTCTAGTAGTGCCATGTCCTGAAAAGTTTAATTGTGTTTCTTCATCATGTACGAATAATTGTTTCTTCAAATAACCGCTAAGGTACGTAAAATAAGGTTAAAATATAATTTAGGGAATTTAATTGATTGAAACTTCCATAATAGTAATGTATTAACAAGCCTGTTATTTTTCAAGTTAATAATATTGATTGAGAATAATCCTTCTGATTTTATTAGTGATGGAAGATACTTATAAATTTTTTCTTAAGAAGTATAGAAAGTTTTCAGTTACGTTACATTTGAGTTATTGTTTCTGGAGATATATTATCGTAGAGTATTGCTGAAAGTCAGGGAGATAGCCTTCAAATTGGAATGAAATTTTTAAGATTATGTTCATATTGAGTTTATGACATTTTATAATTTATATTTTTCAGACTCTGTTTTCTTATGTCATTAAGGCTTTCGAATGATTTAGTAAATTTTTTATGATAGAAATCTTAATAGACGAAGAAGAAAGTTTTTCTTTTCCAGGAAATTAATGTTAATGAATGTTCAAATTTTAATGCAATTTAAATTATTTTCTATGTGTCTACTAATTTCATTTAATTAAAGGTAAAAACTATCTACAAGATGAATCTTATAAGGCAAACATTATTTTTACCTTAAAGTGAAATTTTCAATATTTTTTTCTCTTATTGTGTTATAAAGTGTCTTGTTTTATTTGGCGATAAATTCATAATTCTAGTTGATACTCGTTTTTGGACTTGTATTTGTAGGTAAATCAAATCATAAACTCTGGAATGTTCATTTTTAATTAAGGTTCTGAGCAGTTTTGGGCGAATGCCCGTTATTTACACTTGGATTGCGTCCTATAGTTCATAATAATAAATAAAATAAATGTTGGCTAGCGCACACGTTTCCAACAATACTAGCCGAGCTACTATATGAAAAATTATATTTGATTTCGCAAACCAAACGAAAAATATCATATAAGTTAGCATCATTTCAATCTGAATTATTCCTTTTCTAAGAGTATTATATCAATTTATATAAAAGTTAACATCATAATTAATGAAGTATTCATTTTCTAAAAGCATTATATTAATTTATTACGGGTGTTTTCATAAATGTTGCATTGTATATTAATGACACTCTGGCGAGTAAATCCGTTTTAATTCAATTTTGAGAATGAAATCAGAACGTCAGGATAAAATCTAAATTAAATAATTGAATAAACTCCTGTTTTAGCTTCTGATGAATTGTAGGAAGAGTTAGAAATTAATGCTGTAATACATTTATTTACAGAGGTTCATGTGTGTCCCCAAACCAACTTCATGTACCACCCCTTTGGTTCCGCAACTTTATGTAACACCGCTTCAAGACACCCGTTCAGACGACAGGTCCAGGGACGTAAGAGGACGTCGCCGTCAAGCCAAATTCAACCAGTAAAGGTTCACCGCCAAAAACAAGGTACTGTAACCCCGACGATAAAGCAACGTACAGACCAACGAAAGTGCAGTGTAGTGAAACAAAGGTTCATTCGAGAATGTCAATCAAAAGTGGGGATTCAAAATTATTATGAAATGGGTTATATGGGTTACTATCGACGAAATTTGGGTTCAACGGGCTTTCCTTTCTTGAGTAATTTCATGTTGAAATTATTTGTTATTTTATGACTGATATTGTTTGGTTTTGTGACGCATTGCTATCTAAACGAGGGATAGTAATGCGCCCCCAAATCAGATGAAGAATGTCAACAAAGTAACATGAAATTGTTGTTTCTGTTGTTCGATTTTAGTTGCCAATGTTTATTGAAGCTGTTTGTATTTTTCTATTATTTAAAATTGTAGTGTTATTCTATAGTAGAAACCTATTAAATCAGGCATGGCAAGATTAATTGAAGTTTTCTTGACTCTAGCCCGTTCACCTGCATGAATTATATAGACTCAGGTATTTTCTAGATGTGTCGGCCTATTTCTAAATTCTAAATTTTATTCAAAATTATCTTCTTTATCATCTTTTAAAAGGTAAAGGCACACAACTGCGCCACTGCTGCTGAATGTTTAGCGAAAGGCACACAACTGCGCCGACTCTGCTACTGAGCATTTTATATCTCTGAAATTCAAATTTAAAAAACAAAATCAAATCTTCTAACTCATTCTAATTAGTTAAGATCAATTTTTCTGAGTCTATACTTAATAATTCATTCTGTGAACGTGTTAACTGTCAATATTTTAGGTTTGGAGTTGAATGAATAATTTATTGTTACTACTCCAATTTTTCTGAAGTTTAAATAATTGTAGATGAAATAGGGAATAGTTATTAAGTTCAGTAAAACCATTAAAATGAAAATCTTTTGAAGTGCTTAAAGATAAAGTTAGGTATCATCGAAGCTTAAGTTGAAAGTATTCTAAAACTTCTTATTGAAATTGATTATTGACGAATTAAGGTTCAACGGTAGAATAAAAATTAGTATAAGAAACTAGCATAGGTGAAAAACAACTGATTCTAAGTGCTGAATAAATTTTTTGCATTCTGTAATTCCGTGAATGGTGATAGAAATTATTGTGATGTCAACGTACGTATTCTGGTCTCACGTCTGGTAGTTGAATATCATTATAGTAGTAGTGAAAGTGAATATTGAGATTTTAAAGGTCAACCCAAGTAAATTAGGAAAATTCGGAAATTATTATGGGAGAATGTTTGAGGAAAATAGGAAATTTTTTTTTGATAAGTTTAGGTAGATCGAAGGTAATCAGAGAATAAATAGGAAACTTTTTTATTGGTTATTGTTGATATGTAGTTTTGAAAAGTTGATGAGAAGTTTTGGCCTTGAGATGTTTAAACTAAATAATTGGGTATTGTAGATTAAAGTTGAAACGATAATCAAATCCTTGGGAATTTGTATGAAAATAAGTTGATTCAGATGAGGTTGTTAAGTCCCTTTATCAGTCATGTTTATTCTCGAAAAGGTGAATCAGTTTTATTATTGGAAAATTTTTTTTTTTGGTGTGATTTTTGCGGTAGGCATGCGTTGTGTTGATGACGTTTCCTGTAGACTGTGGGAAAAAATTTTGTTTAGTTGAGACTCAAGATTTAGAGGAGGACACAGGGATGTCCTGCCTGTGTGTGTTGTTGTTGAATTTAGGTAATCGGCGCGAGTGTAGGTCCGTGTCCAGAGAGAACGGAGCACTGCCCGATAGTTGTCCATGTAACAAATCAAGGAATCTAGCTGTGACTAACCTTGCAAATTTGTACGGTGGAATTGTATAATTTTAGCGAAAGGCACCGAAGATGGTGTGAGCTAAGATTTTTTTTGTATCTAGTAAACGGTCTGGTTCATTCGAGAGTTATGGGGCTCGTCAGTAGAATAACATAAACCGAAATCTAGAATATTTAGTGAGTCTTCGTAGTGATTGTAAGGAAAAAAATCAGCGTAATGCAGTTTAGGGAAGCTCAGTCAAAAGGTTCGTTAATGTTTGGTAGGAAAGTCAGCCGCAAAAACACAAGTAATAATTGGTAAAAAAGGGTATTATTGAGTTTAAAGTTGCTTAGAAATTCGGTATGGTAACGAAAATTGAAGGTTTTAGACAATGAATATTTAAAGTGATTAGTTAAGGTATACAAATAAAATAACAGAGAAACTTTTTCGAGTACCTAGGTAATGTTAAAATGGTTATCAGTGAAAGTAGAAATAAATATTGGAACAGAACTGAACGGTTTAAATTAAAATAAAATTAACAGTGAGATTCTTCTAGTGAATTTGAAATGAAAGGGAAAATCTTTTGAGTTAAGCATGAGTTTAAATTATTCTGTAGTTGAGTGTTGAAAGGTTGACTAAAAATTTAAATGGGGATATAAAGTAGAAATAGGTAGGAAAATCGTGTCAAAAGGAAATAGAATTTTGTTGGGAAAATTAAATTGAGGTCATTAACAGTATAGTAGAAATCTTACTTTGGCCAGTAAAGTCTAGTTCAAAGGAAAACGGAGAAGGAAGAGTGAGAGAGTTTTCTATGTGAATAAGTTTGAGTTATTGTTTCTGGAGATATATTATCGTAGAGTATTGCTGAAAGTCAGGAAGATAGCCTTCAAATTGGAATGAAATTTTTAAGATTATGTTCATATTGAGTTTATGACATTTATAATTTATATTTTTCAGACTCTGTTTTCTTATGTCATTAAGGCTTTCGAATGATTTAGTAAATTTTTTATGATAGAAATCTTAATAGACGAAGAAGAAAGTTTTTCTTTTCCAGGAAATTAATGTTAATGAATGTTCAAATTTTAATGCAATTTAAATTATTTTCTATGTGTCTACTAATTTCATTTAATAAAGGTAAAAACTATCTACAAGATGAATCTTATAAGGCAAACATTATTTTTACCTTAAAGTGAAATTTTCAATATTTTTTTCTCTTATTGTGTTATAAAGTGTCTTGTTTTATTTGGCGATAAATTCATAATTCTAGTTGATACTCGTTTTTGGACTTGTATTTGTAGGTAAATCAAATCATAAACTCTGGAATGTTCATTTTTAATTAAGGTTCTGAGCAGTTTTGGGCGAATGCCCGTTATTTACACTTGGATTGCGTCCTATAGTTCATAAATAATAAATAAAATAAATGTTGGCTAGCGCACACGTTTCCAACAATACTAGCCGAGCTACTATATGAAAAATTATATTTGATTTCGCAAACCAAACGAAAAATATCATATAAGTTAGCATCATTTCAATCTGAATTATTCCTTTTCTAAGAGTATTATATCAATTTATATAAAAGTTAACATCATAATTAATGAAGTATTCATTTTCTAAAAGCATTATATTAATTTATTACGGGTGTTTTCATAAATGTTGCATTGTATATTAATGACACTCTGGCGAGTAAATCCGTTTTAATTCAATTTTGAGAATGAAATCAGAACGTCAGGATAAAATCTAAATTAAATAATGAATAACTCCTGTTTTAGCTTCTGATGAATTGTAGAAGAGTTAGAAATTAATGCTGTAATACATTTATTTACAGAGGTTCATGTGTGTCCCCAAACCAACTTCATGTACCACCCCTTTGGTTCCGCAACTTTATGTAACACCGCTTCAAGACACCCGTTCAGACGACAGGTCCAGGGACGTAAGAGGACGTCGCCGTCAAGCCAAATTCAACCATAAAGGTTCACCGCCAAAAACAAGGTACTGTAACCCCGACGATAAAGCAACGTACAGACCAACGAAAGTGCAGTGTAGTGAAACAAAGGTTCATTCGAGAATGTCAATCAAAAGTGGGGATTCAAATTATTATGAAATGGGTTATATGGGTTACTATCGACGAAATTTGGGTTCAACGGGCTTTCCTTTCTTGAGTAATTTCATGTTGAAATTAATTTGTTATTTTATGACTGATATTATTTGGTTTTGTGACGCATTGCTATCTAAACGAGGGATAGTAATGCGCCCCCAAATCAGATGAAGAATGTCAACAAAGTAACATGAAATTGTTGTTTCTGTTGTTCGATTTTAGTTGCCAATGTTTATTGAAGCTGTTTGTATTTTTCTATTACTTAAAATTGTAGTGTTATTCTATAGTAGAAACCTATTAAATCAGGCATGGCAAGATTAATTGAAGTTTTCTTGACTCTAGCCCGTTCACCTGCATGAATTATATAGACTCAGGTATTTTCTAGATGTGTCGGCCTATTTCTAAATTCTAAATTTTATTCAAAATTATCTTCTTTATCATCTTTTAAAAGGTCAGGCACACAATCACTCTAAAGAATTGTGTTTTGTTGATCAATGAATAAATGACAAGAGAAGCTCATTTTCCAGATATTTATATTAATTCAGAACTATGATCTAGTGAGACTACCTCTTCGAAACAGATGGTCAAAATTGGTAACTGAATTAATTGCCAGTCCAATTTTGTCAGGTTGGCATTAAGTTGAGGAAGGTGTCTAAAACAAATTGAGCTCTGCACTTTATAAGGTTAGCATCAAGTTGAAAAACTTATCTATACTATAATAAAGGAAAGAACTGGCTCATACACATACGTAATAGCGGAATTATATTTGACGCATCATCACGTCTAAACTACTGGACTGAATAACTTGCAATTTTGCTTATATATTCTTAATCGAGGATGGTTCAAGGCCTATTCAAAACTCTTCAAGATTCCATTCAGTCAAGCTTTAAGTTCAACAAGTTTTTAAATAGACCCCTGCAGAGCATGGGTTACCTGCTAGTAATTCATTCAAATGAATGCTTACGGAAATGTTGCTGTGTAGTCCAGAGGGAAGAATCTTTCAACTAAAGTTTGCTGTTCTGAAACAAACTGCAGCTCACCCTCTGTAAAAACAACAATATTTTAGTATTAAACAACAGTTCTCTTCAGGTGTGTGATTCAATTACTATTGCCCAGTCATGAAACAAATGAATCCAGCTTAATCTTATGGGAGTGCTCACGAATTACATTATTATAATGCAAGTTTGATTAACATTCGAGTTGCTATCCTTGTCTATCATTCGACAAAGCAGGTAGCGCAATTCTTTTCTATCTCCGCAAAGTTGGCGTTCTTCAAAAAATGGCCATTCTTATAATTATTGGAATGGGATAAAAACTCTGAAGTATATTTGAAATATCAAAAACAGTTTGTTGCACTTAAAAAGGCTATGATCGATTAAAACATGTTGTGGATAATTAATGAAGCATAGAAAATGGTACTAGGGAATTTTTATTCAATTTCTGTTTTCTAGTTATTCATTTATTTATGAAAAACATGGAAGCATACAGGATTTCTTCCAAAGATTGCTCCCATAACAACACAATTACAATAGTTCATTGTACATAGTAAGAGTACAGAAAAAAATATATTGAAAAATCACAATGAAAGAAGAGGAAAAATAATAGAAAAAAATTGAACAAATAAAAAATTTAAAAAAAAAAAACAGAATCAGTTCTAATCATATCTTTGAGGTCTAGTGCAAGAGTGGATTCAACAAACATACAACATCAACTCAACAGACAAGAGACACATTAAAACACATGGGAGAGTTCTGATGATTTAGTGTTGCAAAGGGTATAACTAATCTTCAACTGGAATGGCAGAGGCACTGCAGAAATGTACACATTCAACTAAGAAAGCAAAAACATTGAGCTGATTCTGCCATTGAATACATTAAAAATGAACAAAAGCATACTAAAATCATGTCTCATTATTAATGATTCCACACCAAACATAGTTCTGAGTTGTGATGTGGGAAAGTCAAAGGGGCATGTATTATTGAACTTTTTAAAATATAAATATCTAAGGAATCTGTTTCGAGCACACTCCAAACAATGTATCAGTGAATTCTGGTATGGGTTCCAAACCACACAACCATATTCCAGAATGCTACGAATAAGTGTCTTGAACAGATAGCACAGAGTCTGTATGCTGTTGAAATTTGAGCATGCTCTGATGATAAAGCCAAGCTGCTGATATGCCCTATTCACAACCCTCTCAACATGCAAAGAGAAATTGAGCTTGTGATCGAAAACAACAGCTCCTAAGTCCTTGGAATTATCTACTTTTTTAATAATTATACAATCAATATAATACGGAGCGCTGTTCAATGTAATGTTCCTCTGACAGGTGATCCTCATGACATTGCACTTTTTCATATTCACATCCAATCCATTAGCCAAGCAAAACAGCTCCGAGAACTTGTAGTGCACAAGTCCAAAAAGAATTGAAAAAAAATTGACAATAAACTAAAAATTATGTGTCAGCAAAATATCCAAAAATAAAATTTTGTACAAGCACCGTTTTTTTACATGCATTTGAAGTAGCGGTCAAGGTTATTTTCCAATGCTAATCTCCCTATGCCGGAAGTGTGAACTTGTAGTGCACATGTCAGAAAAAATCCGAAAAGAATTGACAATAAACTACAAATTCTGTGTCATCTGAATATCCAAAAATTGAATTTTGTACAAGCACCGTTTTTTTTAAACGCTCTTGAAGATGGAGTCAAGGTCATACATATCATTGATTATTTCCATATGCTGGCTACCTGCCTGCTATGCAGGCAGTATATGTAGGCGACAGGCATGATAATACGGTTTGTATCAGTCAAAACAGCTCCGTGAACATGTAGTGCACAAGTCCGAAAAAAATGAAAAAAATTGACAATAACTACGAATTTTTGACAGCAGAATATCCAAAAATAAAATTCTGTCCAAGCACCGTTTATTATATGCATTTGAAATCGCGGTCAAGGTTAATTTCCAATGCTAATTTTCCTATGCTGAAGTGTGAACTTGTAGTGCACATGTCAGAAAAAATCTGAAAAAAATTGACAAAAAACTAAGAATTTTGTGTTGTCTGAATATCCAAAAATCGAATTTTGTACAAGCACCGTTTTTTACTTCCCTTGCCTTACTACCATAGGCAAGGAAAGCATTGCTTTCTGAAAATAATTAAGGTACCCCAATTTCAAGTTTTCTATACGTTTCAAGATCCCCTGAGTCCAAAAACATGATTTTTGGGTGTTGGTCTGTGTGTGTGTGTATGTGTGTGTGTGTGTGTGTGTGTGTGTGTGTGTGTGTGTGTGTGTTGTGTGTGTGTGTGTGTGTGTGTGTGTGTTGTGTGTGTGTGTGTGTGTGTGTGTGTGTGTGTGTGTGTGTGTGTGTGTGTGTATGTGTGTATGTCTGTGAACATGATAACTCCATCCTAATTAACCGATTGACTTGAAATTTCAAACTTAAGGACCTTATACCATGAGGATCTGACAGTAAGATATTTAATGAAACTCATTCAAGATGGCGGAAAAAATGGCGGATAATTACTAAAAAAACCATGTTTTTCAAGTTTTTCTCAAAAACAGCTCTAACGACTTTCTTCAAATTCATACCATGGATAGCTATTCATAAGCCCTATCAACTGGCATGAATCTCATTTCTGGGAAAATTTCAGGAGCTCTGTGATATTCATGAGAAAAAAGGCGGATCATGACTAAAAACCATGTTTTTCACGGTTTTCTCGAAAACGGCTCTAACGATTTCCTTCAAATTCATACCATTCATAAGCCCTATCAACTGACATGAGTCTCATTTCTGGGAAAATTTCAGGAGCTCTGTAATATTCTTGAGGAAAATGGCGGATAATGACTAAAAACCATGTTTTTCACGTTTTTCTCAAAAACAGCTGTAACGATTTTTTTCAAATTCATATCTTGTATAGATATTTATCAGCTCTATCAACTGGCATGAGTCTTTTTCCTTGGAAACTAATGGGGGGTCCACCCCATCCTTGAAAAATGGACTTTGTAACCTCCTTCTCGTGCATGAGGTAGGTAGAGCAGTTTATAGAAAGAACACAGTCATAGTCAAGATATTTCATCTTTAGAACAGCTGTTTTGATGACTTTTAAAAAATCATCGAATTCCACAATTCACACAAAGGAAAAAGTACTCTGAAAACAATTATAATATACACATATACAGTAGTCTGATGGTAGTTGCAAATATGTTGCCGTCAATCCTCATTATGTTATTCCCCTAAATTATTCTTGTTTGAGAATGAGGCTTGCAGTTCAATCAGCAAGGAAAGTTGTGTGAGTGTACCACACCAGATTTTTTCAAACGCTTTTGAAGATGGAGTCAAGGTCATACATATCATTGATTATTTCCCTATACTGGCTACCTGCCAGCTACGCTACCACTCATGCAGGCAGTATATGCAGGCGACAGGCATGATAATACGGTTTGTATTACTGTGAATGAATAGAATACTGTATCAAAGTCAAAAACATGATCTATTGAATCATCTTCAACCACAAATAAATTATGTACGAGCACAGTTTTTTCACAAAAATAAATTTCAAATTCAATATTTGTAATAGTGATACTATGGGAATTCTTGAATAATCAACCACAAAAGTCAAGTGCATGGCATTTCTTCTGTTATTCTGGACTGAATGCAATGTTGAACATATATAGAATCTTTTCTGATCACGAATGAATTTTGTACAAGCACAGTTTTCACGAAATAATTCCAAAGTTCAATATTTGTAATAGTGATACTATGGGGAATTCTTGAAAAATCAACAAAAGTCAAGTACATTGCATTTCATCTGTTATTATGCACCTCATGCAATGGTTGACATGATGGAAATGATTCCTGAACACAAATGAATTTTGTACAAGCACAGTTTTCACGAAAAAGATACCCAAATTTTAATATCAGTTATAGGTATACTCTTGGGAATTCTTGAATAATCAACCTCAAAAGTTAATTGCATGACATTTATTCTGTTATTCTGGACTGAATGCAATGCTTAACATATAAAAACCGTTCCTGATCACGAATGAATTTTGTACAAGCACAGTTTCCACGAAAAAAAAATCAAAGTTCAATATTTGTAATAGTGATGCTATGGGGAATTCTTTAATAATCAACAATAAGAGTCAAGTGCATGGAACATCTTCTGTTATTATGAACGTTTTGCAATGATAAACATATCAAGAATAATTCCTGATCACGAATGAATTCTGTACAAGCACAGTTTTCACGAAAAATAATTTCAAAGTTCAATATTTGTGATGGTGATGCTATGGAGAATTCATCAATAATCAACAATAAAAGTCAAGTGCATGGCACTTGATTGAATGATTATTAATATGTTCACCATTGCATAAAGTCCATGATAACAGAAGAAATGCCATGAACTTGACTTTTATTGTTGATTATTAAAGAATTCCCCATAGAACAATATAACAATTATTGAACTTTGAAATTTTTTTCATGAAAACTGTGCTTGTACAAAATTCATTCATGATCGTGAACGATCCTATATAAGTTTAACATTCATCACAGTCCAGAATAACAGGAAGAATGTCATGCACTTGACTTATGTGGTTGATTATTCAAGAATTCCCCATGGTATCATCATTACAAATATTGAACTTTGAATTTTTTTTCGTGAAAACTCTACTTGTACAAAACTCATTCTTGTTCAAGAATGATTGTATGTATGTTCACCATTGCATTCAGTCCAGAATAACAGGAAAAATGCCATGCACTTGACTTTTGTGGTTGATTATTCAAGAATTCCCCATGGTATCATCATTACAAATATTGAACCTTGAATTTTTTTTGTGAAAACTCTACTTGTACAAAACTCATTTGTGTTCAAGAATAATCCATATATGTTCACATTGTATTCAGTCTAGAATAACGAGAAAAATACTATGAACTTGACTTTTGTGGTTGCTTATCCAAGAATTCCCATAGTATTACAATTATCGAACTTTGTAATTTTTTTGTGAAAACTGTGCTTGTAAAGAATTTTTGTGTTCAAGAATGATTCTATATATGTCTACAATTGCATTAAGTCCAGAATAACACAAGAAATGTCATGCACTTGACATTTGTGGTTGATTGTTCAAGAATTCCCTAGAGGATACCAATAACTGGTATTGCATTTAATTTTTTTTCCATGGAACTGTGCTTGTACAAAATTCATTCGTGATCAGGAATGATTCTTAATTTGTTTGCAATTGCATAAAGTCCATAATAGCAGAAGAAATGCCATGCACTTGACTTTTATTTTCAATTATTGATGAATTCTCCATATCATCACTATTTAAATTAGAGTTTATAATTAACAAATTATTCTTCGTGAAAACTGTGAACTGTGATTGTACAAAATTCATCCATTATCAGGGATGACTCTCTTCATGTTGATCAGGAATGATTATTTATATGTTCAACATTGCATACAGTCCAGAAAAACAGAATAAATGACATGCACTTGACTTTTGTGGTTAATTATTAAAGAATTCCTAAGAGGATATCTATAACTGATATTAAACTTTGGATTTTTTTTTCATAAAAACTGTGCTTGTTCAGAATTGATTCGTGATCAGGAATGATCCTTTATATGTTGAACATTGCATCCAGTCCATAATAACAGGAAGAATGTCATGCACTTGACTCTTATTGTTGATTATTAAAGAATTCCCCATAGCATCACTATCACAAATATTGAACTTTGAAATTATTTTGTGAAAACTCTGCTTGTAGAAAATCCACCCAAGATCAGAAATGATTCTTTATATGTTCAACATTGCATTTAGTCCAGAATAACAGGAGAAAAGCCATGCACTTGACTTTTGTGGTTGATTATTCAAGAATTCCCCATATTATCATCATTACAAATATTAATCTTTGAATTTCTTTTCGTGAAAACTCTGCTTGTACAAAATTCATCCGTGTTCAAGAATAATTCTATATATGTTCACCATTGCATTCAGTCCAGAATAACGAAAGAAATGCCATGAACTTGACTTTTGTGGTTGATTATCCAAGAATTCCCATGGTATTACAATTATTGAACTTTGAAATTTTTTTCGTGATACTGTGCTTGTAAGGAATTCATTCGTGTTCAAGAATGATTCTGTATATGTGAACCATTGCATTAAGTCTAGGATAACACAAGAAATGTCATGCACTTGACTTTTGTGGTTTATTGTTCAAGAATTCCCCAAGGGATATCAATAACTGGTATCGCTTTTTGAATTTTTTTCATGGAAACTGTGCTTGTACAAAATTCATTCGTGATCAGGAACGATTCTCAATATGTTTTACATTATCTCAGTCCAGAATAACAGAAAAAAATGCCATGCACTTGACTTTTGTGGTTGATTATTCAAGAATTCCTCATAGTATCATCATTACAAATATCAGTATCAGTTTGGAGCTCGAACGGAAAGGTGTATTGATGTAGTGCTCTCTTATCGCCGATGATTAGACTGTAGCAACCTGATCCGTCTATGGACTATTCTATTGAATTGAGCATTCTTACCTATTGATTGAGTTAATTCCTGAGCTTTTATGATAGTTTGAAATTATTACTTTGAGTTGTGTTAGTTGTGTATTAATTGAGTTATTCATGACAGTTTAAAATTATTACTTTGGATTGTGCTTATAAAACTGTTCCAAATTCGTAAATAGTATGAGTGCCTGTGGAAAGTGCAACCAACCGGTTAATTGATCTGACGTAGGTGATCTTAAACAACAGCGTTGTGGTGGTTGTCTTAAGCAACAGCGTACATCCAGGCAACACTCGTTAGATAGCACACCAGTTAAAACTAACGTGACCCCCGAGTCAAACTCTTTGAATATGACCGATCCTACTGTCTCAATGGAGTCTTTGGAGCAATTAATTAGAAATAGGCACTCGCAGTTCTCCGCCAGTATAGAGGAGTAAAAAGTATAATTAAAACCGGTCAGGATGGGCAAAGTGAACTTAGTAGTGTAATTAGTAAGCAGAGCGAGATAATGATCAGCAGCAGCAGCTCATAGATTCACTTCGGATTGAAATCAAAGAAGTTCAAGAGCGACTGCAGTCTACTGAGGATCGTCTCGATAACCAAGAGCAGTATACCAGAAGGAATACGCTTGAGATCCACGGTGTTCCCGGGAAGGCGGACGAAGATGTGATGAAGACAATTGCTGAGGTCGGACGAGCGGTGGGCTTGAACATGACGCCGAGTATGGTGGACGCCTGCCATCGATTGCCGATTTGTACGGGAGGACATCACGCGGTGGATGCACCTGGCGGCGGTATGCGGCCGGGTCCCCCTGCGGCCATCATCGTCAGATTTGTGAGACGTCTCGATGCTGATCAGTTCATGGAGCTGAGAAGAAAGATAGGCGTCCTCAGAAGGCAACAGGTCCACGGTCTTGAAGGTCAAGGTCCAATCTACATCAATCGCAGTCTCACTGCTAAGAGAAGAAAACTTCTAGGATGGCTCGTGATCTTAAGAAGAAAGGAGTAATCAAAGATGCATGGGTTGATCAGACTGGATGTGTTCGTATCCGTAAAAGTGAAAATGATAGGTCACCGACAGTGATAAGAAATGACAATGACTTAAACTTCCCCAAGCTTTAAATTATCTCTCCTCAAATAAGCTTTTATTTTCAATCCATTTGTACTGGAGTCACGGACATATTATTATTTTACAGTTTCAGGTAAACGGCCAGTTTGTTACTTGTGAATATACAAACTTTTTATTCGGTTTTCATCCTTCGTATCTTATCACAGTATTCGCTGTTATTCTTAATGTAGTGATTGTTTATTCTTTTTCTGGCTCATGCAATGTATGAAGATACAAGGTGCAAAGTATTTGATTTTATTCATGATTGTTCTCTTAAAAATAATTTTTGTTCTGAATCACACTATAATCAATGCTCCTGCTATCAAGTTGTTTCCACTTATTGATGAATTCGATTCCATTTTATCGGTCCTATTTAGATAAGATAGGTCACTTTTACTCTTCGTTAGCAATACAGTTAGGCTCATAATAAAATTCAATATAATGGCAGTTCAATAGCAATATATATAGGGCATTATATGATGAACAATCTAAGCTTCCGTACTTCCACGATTACAATTTTTCATTCTTATTGAATCGATTGCTGCTTTTTTCACAATTTTTACTCTTACATGGTTTCAAATCGCATGTATAGTTGGAGTACTATTATTCTTTTTCCTTCTTCTTTGAATCAGGAGTTCGTTAGGTAAATCTCATCTAATGTTATTATAATGTCCATGGACAGGCTAGTGTTATACTTTAAAAGGAATACTAATACATAATTCTTAATACTTCACCACATAATTTTTATCATCCTCAGTTTAAAATCTCACTGTAATACCTATCATATTATTTCATTCTTCTCCCATATAGATATTTCTTTTTTATTTTATTCCACTTTGTTCAGTTTTTTTTTTTTTTTTGCTCATAATAATACTGGATTTCAATATCTTATACCAAAATGTTAGAGGTCTGCGTTCCAAAGTTCCCAGCTTTTTCCGAAAGGTTTTAGAGTGTGATACTGATGCAATGTCCTCACTGAAACATGGTTGTACGATGTAATTCATAATGAGGAATTGTTCGATGAGCGGTACACTGTCTTCCACAGGGATAGGTCTGGTGATCAGGGTTGAGAGTAGGGGCGTTTTGACAGTTAAGACGCACTTTTTTGCTCGAAATCCCCCTCCCCCCTCTCGCCAATCACCCATCCCACCTTCCCCCGCCCACTCCCCTCCCCCCACAGGGTGGGGGGGGTTCTAAAAATAGATTTTCCCTGTTCTAAAAATAGATTTACCCTTCCCCTGCTCCAGTGATGATGAGGGGGATGAAGAGAGAGAAAGAGATATCTCTCTCTCACTCTCTCTCTCAAAATAGATTTACCCTTCCCCTGCTCCAGTGGTGATGAGGGGGATGAAGAAGGAGAAAGAGATATATCTCTCTCACTCTCTCTCAAAATAGATTTACCCTTCCCCTGCTCCAGTATAGATGAGGGGGATGAAGAAAGTGAGGGGAAAAATAATTTCCTTTGAGGGGAAAAATTCCCCTCTCTACATCTATACTGACAGATTAAAGTGATTGAGAAATTCCCTATCACTCTACATCTAATGCTATACTGACAGATTAAAGTGAATTGAAGAATTCCCTATCACTCTACATCTAATGCTATACTGACAGATTAAAGTGAATTGAGAAATTCTCTATCTCACTCTACATCTAATGCAATACTGACAGATTAAAGTGAATTGAGAAATTCCCTATCTCTCTCTACATCTAATGCTACTCTCTCTTCCTCTCTCTCTAACCAATGCGACAAAGTTGTCATTGCTAATCATATAGATGATCTTGAAGAGCAGGTTACAAACTTAGATTTACCAATCACTGATCAATTTCATTCCCATCCAATCTCAGAAGAAGACACTTTCAAGCAATTCAACGTATTCATAGTAATGCTACGGGTGTAGACAAAATTCCTATTAAATTTATCAAGAAGATGTTATTTGCTGTTTCACCAACCATCACATACAATTTCAACAAGTCACTTAAAGAAGGCATTTTCCCTGAAACTGGAAGTTTGCTCTGGTTGGCCCTCTAAATAAAGTTCCATCACCCAATAAAGTTGAGGATTTTAGACCAATCAGTATTTTACCTGCATTGTCCAAAGTGCTAGAAAGACTCATTCATGCTCGAATTGTGAAATTTCTAGACAACAATAGTAAGCTTCATAACTTTCAATCAGGCTTTAGAAAATTTCATTCAACTGAGACAGCTCTGCTTCGTGTCACTGATGATACAAGGTTAGCTATGGACCAAAGAAAATGCACCATCCTCACCCTATTTGATTTTTCTAAAGCATTCGATACTGTTGATCATACAGTCCTTCTGAATAAGTTGGCTATTCTTGGTTTCAGTCACAACTTGTTAGTTTGGTTCAAATCCTATCTATTAAGTGGGAAACAATGTGTATCTGTTGGTGACAAAAAGTCAACTTGGAAAAACGTTATGCATGGAGTACCACAAGGTTCAATTTTAGGTCCTCTCCTCTTCACTTTGTATGCTAATGACCTTTCTCCCATTATCAAATTCTCCAGTTTCCATACTTATGCAGACGACCTTCAAATCTATTTGAGCTGTCCCATAACAAAATTAATGAAACATTTGGAATAATGAATCAGGATATCAATTCGATAGTGGAATGGACAAAGAAAATGGCCTTAAGCTTAATTCCATCAAAACACAACCCATTATAATTGGATATTCTCGTCTTATAAACAATATTGACCTGAATCGATTCACAAATTAGTGTAGATGGTAATGACATTCCTTACTGTAGCTCAGTTTAAAATTTAGGCATTATTATGAATAACACTCTTGACTGGTCAGAACAAGTGAACAAAACTTGTGAAAAGGTATTCTCAGCCATGCATGCATTGAAGAAAATGCACGATATCCTCCCTAGAAACATTAAATTATTATTGGTTCAATCTCTCATTTTCCCACATTTAATGTATTTTATTCTGTTCTTAACGATATGCAAGTCACTCTGAATGATAAACTACAGCGTTGCCAAAATTATTGTCTACGTTTCGTCTACTCTCTCCAATGCCATGATCATATCACCCCAGCCCACATTGCTAGTTTAACATTGAAGCTTCCCGATCAGAGGCTTTTTCGAATAGTCAAGCTGTTAGAGATATCTTGAAATATGGTAATCCAAACTATTTTAAAGATGATTTCAAATTGTCTCTGAAGGTAGGAGGATAGATGCTTCACATACTAGAGCCGGAGAAAGTACTTTAAGGATACCCAATCATCAAACTACTATTTTCACAAAATCCTTCTTAGTCAGTGCCTGTTGTGCATGGAATACACTTCCTGTTTCAATCAGGTCTATCGAGAGCCAAGCGAGCTTCAACCTGACTTTAAAAAAACATATTTTGGAACAAATGACTGATACTGTCGGCCCTAGAACAATCACATGACAATCATCCCTCATCCATTCCACCAATATAAACCTTCAAACCATGTTATAGAACGGATTGTATATATATATATATATATATATATATATATATATATATATATATATTATATAAACTCATGTTATTTCAATTATCCACTGCATACTACTGTAGATTACTGAAATTTGATAACCCTGATCTACTTTCAGCCTACTTCATTTTATTAATCAATCATTTGATCCTATCTACCTATATAATTATTTTACTTTATCAATTTTCTGTTTTCTTTTCTCTTCAATATTCATATTGATTAAAACTTTTACAATATTTCCATTAATAAATAAATCCTTAGTTTAAATAATGGAATTAACGTTTTGGTAGAGAGTTAGTGGGGAGGATATTTTTATATTCTTCCCGAAGAATGGACATTGATATGTCCAAAGCTCTGCCAATCTATGTAGATGCATAACAATATGAATATATCTATAGTTATTATATTACAAATTGCTTTTTCATATCATATACAGTTCAATAGTTATTTTCTTAGTCTATATTATGTAATTCATCTTTAATTTTGCTGTATTGTAAGCTATTGTATATAAGTGTATGAGCCAGTATATATTGTAATCTACATGAATAAAGTACTCAATCAATCAATCAATCAATCAATCAATCATCTCTCTACATCTATACTGGCAGATTAAGGTGAATTGAGAAATTTCCTATCTCTCTCTCTCTCTCTCTCTCTCTCCTCTCTCTCTCTCTCTACATCTATTGCTATACTGTCATATTAAAGTGAATTGAGAAATTCCCTATCACTCTACATCTAATGCTATACTGACAGATCAAAGTGAATCCTTATCTCTACAGCTAGGTCAATGATCTAAGTTCTTTTACATTTTTTATCTGCAATATCGTACAAGCATTTCCAAAGTTCATCGGAGTTTTTAACAACAGATAATGGCGAATCATTTGTACAATCATAATGTAGATGTCCGCTGTCTAGTATATCGAGTAATTCGAATATCTCAGATAAAATGGAAAGTACACATTTTCTGTTTTTGTCAATGGTAAATCAGCATCTTGACATCCTGTTGAAAATTAATATTCTCCGCAATTGAATCAAATTCGTTGAATGAAATTCCCATCAAGAGACAAGTTAATTTTTTGAATTTTGAAAAACCATGACACTGCATGTTAACGGATTCGCAGATGTTTGACATGTGTCTCTGTTCTATAAATTGACAATGTGCACGTGCTGTACTTATTAGGACAACAGTTGCTTGGAGGAGCTCGTGTCTCACTTGTATAAAATGATCACACCACACGCGTTGCCATTGTCAGGTCTAGCTCTGACCGGCTACTGAACTAAAAGTGAGTGGGATATTGGAATGAAAAATCATTTAAACACAGAAAAAGCTTATTTACACATTTCACCACAACTATTCATGATTTCATCTTCAATTTTAATCAACTTATCTATACAGAAATTATGAGGACGATAATAATATAGATAGTCTCTTATGTCATTTAAATTAACCGTGCTTAGAAAAATGTCTTTTAATTGTTTCCCCAAACTATAATTTTCACGAGTTGATTTCCTAATTGCACTTTCACACTCATCATACCAATCAATACAGTTTTTTAACCTCACTTCCAACTCATTGTCAGCAGCCAACCACTTTCTCGGATCGATGATAAGCAAATGAACAAAACTAAGTGTAGGCTGGCACTATTATAGAGTAATTAAGTGGTCTTCCTTCATTAATTGCAGACAGACAACATGTACGTGCTTTATGCAGTCTCAATGCATGCATGCAATAAACACACTGAATCTCTTTTCCGTTGTAGAAGAATCCATAACGAGCAAAGTTTCTTTTCTGCGAATTCGTGTACATCGCAGCCATTTTCATACTTTGCATTCGATTGTTTTCACACATGAAATTATTTGTTTGATACATATTTTTAAACAACAAAGAATTATAATGTTGGGCAGAGAACAAAGCACAGCGTCCATCTGGTCTATTTTTATGAATGTTACACACACCATAACACCATGAACTACTGAAAAAGCTGAAATCGGGTTTTGCAAAATCCTCTGGTATACATTGAACGTTAGTATGTAATCTTCTTAAAAACTTTGCTTTCTCAGTTCCTTTTGTGAAAATTTTCCCATAACCTACAAGGTAATCACGTATTAATGAGTCAGTGTATTCTAAATCTCCATCCTCCCATTCTATTTTATGATAGTGACGTTCTAACCATGTTACATCGTTATACAATTTTGCACCTAATTCTGTCTTTGCAAATGGTGATTTGAAATGTAATACAATATAATTATCAAACTGATCAATTATGGCAAGTTCTTCCACAATAATTTGATTACAATCTTGTTTAAACCAGTGAAGATCAACTGTAGCAATTTTCGTACTGGCTTGCTTGTCCACTGTTTTCTCTTCGCTGGGCTCGTTGAATCCTCCGTCTTTCTCCCTCTCCTCCTCCTCTTCTCATTTCTGCTCCACCCCACCTCTGTTGGTTCTGGATCGGTGTGCTGCACCTTGGTTCATAATAGAAACTATCAGAATCAAGATCGCACTGGATACCAATAGACTGAGTTTGCACTTTGTCCAAAATATCAGAACACAAAGAATAGGACATTTTAGATGTTACCTGTTTAAAGGTGGAACTGATAATGAACCAAATTTGTCAGAGTGCACACCTTATATAATATTGCAGCCGGTGCGCTCCATCAATAAAATTACTGAACTTCTTTCACCATGCTCATCAGAGGTGTGTACTCCATCACACGATCGCTAATTAAAACACAATAGGCGGAAGTATTTGCAGGTACTGCACTATTAAATTCCATTTCAATACGAACATCTGTCGATGATTTCAAATGACTCGCTTGGTGTGAACAGTCCACAACAACCAGCAGTGTGAATCACAAAACGTTTTAAAGTCAATTTCTGTTCCAAGTTTGCTATTGATTGAATGATTATAATACGAGGGCGCGAAATCCAAAAACATCTAGTATGATAGTTCCTTTTTACCTAGATGATTTTCATATGGATAAAACTCACTGTTCAAATATACTTGAACATTGTAAATACCACAGCTATCGAAATTAGATATGATTTTTAATTTTATTCTTACGATCAGTTTGAAATGCAGTTATAATGTATTTTGGACTATCAAAAATCAATGTGGTGTGAACTACCCAAGAATGGTTGAATGAATTTTGCAAATTTGGTAATTCACAAATTTCCCAATGCCGGAAACCTAATTTCAGTGGAGTGTCAGCATCGAGCAGTCTCAAAAATTTAGGTCTTACGTGATCTTCTAAGTTATGTAGGGCATTCTCCATTGCAGTTTTGTAATTTTCACACTAATGCTTGTTCCAGTTGCGAACTCAACATAATTTAGGTCTGTCGGTGACTTCAATAAGACGAGTTCCTGTTTCAAATTTGAAATTATTCTTTGAAAATCTTCAAAAATGGGAGGATCAATTTCAGCGGTACACAGAAAGTGAATTTATTATCTGTTAGCTCATATCCTGCTCTGTCAAAACCAGCCAAGTGATATGTGTTCTTATCAAGCATATTCTTCACTAGTATAGCTTTAATTGTGGATGTTATCCAATCAATCTTGATTTAGAAATTTGCTGACATGCTAATTCATATCATATTTCATCAAAAAGGTTGCCGATTACGTTACTGCTTAATTTATAGACTGCCGCAACTGGTGGATCAGCCGGGTCTGTTCCCGGTTTTGTACAGTTAACTGTTCCCTCAATGAATATGAATGATTTGCAAGGTAAAGAATAGACATCTGAAGAATTTATGCCAATACGTGCCTCGTCAAAGTTTTTTATTCCCTGTCCCAAATAAACTGTTTGAGTGTGGAATTGGAATTTGGTTATATCATTATAAAACTGAAGGTCTGTCTCCACGTCCAGAATTTCACTAATTGCAGCTCCTCCTCCTAACATTCTGCCAATCAACTATAAAACCTAACTTTCCTAATATTCTTGCACTTTTAGCCGACAAAGCATGTTTGTTTTTAGGTGTTGATGCTCTCACATTCATCTCTCTTATGACATTGTGTGTATGCATCTTATTTGAACGTGGATTGAAAACAAGATAACCCATTATGTTTTCTTTTGTTTTCCACGTATGTGCAACCTAATTGTAATTGTATCTCCACGGAAATCAATAAACGATCCGTTCTGGTCTGTTACCTTTACATTAATAGTTTGAATTCGATGCGTATTCAAAGGTACATAAATAATCGGGGATGGTACTTCGTTTATTGAATAACTGCTAGGGACCTTTGGCAAAAATTTGTGGATTATATGTTTTTGTTTTTCATCGGAGTAACTACCACATGCTAAATTACACTCCAGTACAATACTGCCAATGCTTGTTATGTGAACCAAATGCTGGGAATAATACCATTTATTCGGTTGCAAAAGAACATTATCAAAACAAAGTATCTTACCAATTGAATCAGTACGTGTTAAATCATTAGCTTTATCAGAATGAATTTCAATCTTTATAGTATTTGCGTTTGCACGTGTAATAAGTTTATTCTTCTTCTTCTCATCAATATTCAATTTATTCTTTAAAGATTTTATAATATCCTCAACTTCATATGCACCCGTATCCAGCTCAATTAATCTATCACCATATTTGAAGCTGGAATTTGTTCCTTTGTTAACATTCGCAATACTATTGTAGCTACAAAAATTAATCAATCCAATTTCCCATTCACGATTTTTATCCAATCTATAATTTCTTGTAAATGTTCGTAGAGGTGACTTGTGTTGGATCTTAATGTAATAACAACCATCTTGTAATGTGTGTGTCTGTGTTCACCACAAACACTTAATTACAACTGATTTGCAAGAAACAATAACGTGAGATGGCCACAAAAATCACTATTTAATGGTTGCATGTGCTCTACATTATAAATATATTTAATCAATTTATTTTTCCCAATATTTGTCCAATTCGTATGGTGGTTGTGAATTTCCAATTGGATCAAAATACCAAACATTGGAGCTGACTTTTTTATATGCAACCTAATGTGTGCCATCCTCGCTTTCCCTTGCTAATTCACAATGGCATTCTTGTTTTTTAGAATTTTTTTGGGTAATGCATCTAGCATATATATACCTCTTAGCCGAATCTGTAATAATTTCGACCAATAAATCAAATCATAATTACTCAATTCTCCTTCAATATTCATATCTTCTTCTTCTTCTTCTTCTTCTTCTTCTTCTTCTTCTTCTTCTTCTTCTTCTTCTTCCTACTCTTCTTGTTGTTCTATGTTTCTTTACTTGTTTTCGAGGGAATAAACTCACTCCATATGATGATGGTGCGGTAAAGAGGGTTGGATTGAAACTCTCCCCCACTAGTTTTTTGAGGAAAAGGCTTCAAAAAATACCCTTTTCCTGCAATATGCTTTTTCAACTGAGCTATAGCTTTGCATCTAATATCATTACTATAACTTCTCCTCTCATTCTTCCCCTTCTTCTTCTTCTTTCTCAAAGACCCACCAAGCACTGCTTTAGCTTTCATGATGTTTGTAACAAGATAGCTAAGTGCTTTCTCGGCAATGGGTGTTTGTGGATTTTTGAATATGTCCCACGCTGCGTTCACTAGAGCCCTGTCAGCTACCGCTCGAGTTTTATTATCACTATTTTGTTTATATGCTATATTATGTACCTTACAGGCTCTATCCAATGAATTTATACCTTGATCACCTCTCTTTAACCTTTCATTAACCTTTGTGCCAGGGCCACACCACTGGTATCCGGGAATGTGAATTTCATCTTGCAGATTGTCAATTAGCTTATTTAGAATAGTTGATGTGACATTACCTGCCAAACCTGTCACACCCTTAGAAACTTTTGCTGCTGAACTCAAGATTCCTCTACCTCGTTTCCTCAAACTTTGCTTTCTCCTACATACCATTTTCTTACCTTTCAACTCAATGGTTGAACATTAACTGAGGTTAATTAATTAATTAATCATTACACCAACTTAATCAAAAGAAAATTGAATTGGTTTAATTTTCAATCGAGTTGGAAATGAATTCACATCATGTATCAGATTGCTATGTGCTTATAACATTGCTTGAATGATAAGGATATCATTTCAAATAACAAATCTGAAAAGGCGAATGCAATTTGGAAAGGGGGAAATGATGTCGTCACGCCCACCTATATCTGCAGGAACACGTGCCAAAACAGATGTGGGAAGGAGCAAAGCATCAACTCACCGAACCCGCTTGGCTGTGTGTGTGTGTGTATGTCTGTGTGTGTAGTAGTAAAGACTACTGAGCCTCTGAGCATGCTCACAACAAACTATGAAAGGGGAGCTCAGCTTCTTTACTTATCATCCACAACAGAGTGTAAGCAGGTGATAGGTGAACCATTCTTCTTCTGTTTTTCTACTATTCATTGTGAACTTATCAACAACAACAACAACAACAGGTAAGAATTGAAAACAATTTTTTATCAAATATGTACACAATTTATTCACTACTAATACTACTTTCACACATACATCTATACAATTCGTAACACATAAGTCGACGAATTGTATAGATATAAAAATTGTTAATGCTTAACAATTTTTTATCAGTCCCATTTCCTGACTTATGTGATACTATCATTACAAAATTTTTACAAGTTTTATTAAATTGTTCTATTTTTTCCGTGGTAATGCGGGGAACAAAATGTTGTGGTAAATATACCTCACACACAGATTTGCTTGCTGCATTGCTTATTTTTAAAATAACTCGTCGCCCATGTTTATTCGTATGCTCCCTCGCGCCGATAATGGGGTAGGGAGCATCCTCCTTTAATTCAATCAGCGGCACCCAGGGTTTGGCTACAGGCTGATTAATGAGTTGGACAAAGTCTAACTCAACCTCTCCAGACCCTCCACCTCCTTCATCAGCAGGGCAAGTGACGAGGCGTGCTCCATTCCAGCTTGTTCTGTTGAAAAATATTTGATTAGTGTCTTATTTGTTCCAGATTATAATCAAATCAGATTCGGCAAATCATACTAGAGAACTTGATCAATAGATTCACTACACAATCTCAAAGTGAGTAATAATTTATACATGAGCGATTACTTTAAACAATATATCTCATAATTCCATCTCTAACTAGTTCAAATAATATTCCTTGCTATCGAATAATTGATGCATGATCGATTACTTTAAACACTAATATCTTGTAATTCAATTTCTAATCAGTTCAAATAATATTTCCTCGCTATCGAATAATTGATGCATGATCAATTACTTTAAACACTAATATCTCGTAATCCAATTTCTAATAAGTTCAAATAATATTTTCTTGCTAACAAATAATTTATGCATGATTGATTACTTTAAACAATAATATCTCGTAATTCAATTTCTAATCAGTTCAAATAATATTCCTTGCTATCGGATAATTTATGCATGATCGATTACTTCAACACTAATATCTGAAATTCAATTTCCAATCAGTTCAAATAATATTCCCTTGCTATTGAATAATTGATGTATGATTGATTACTTTGAACAATAATATCTCGTAATTCAATTTCTAATCAGTTCAAATAATATTTTTCTTCTATCGAATAATTGATGTATGATCAATTACTTTAAACAATAATATCTCGTAATTGATTTCTAATCAGTTCAAATAATATTTCCTTGCTATCGAATAATTTATGCATGATCAATTACTTTGAACACTAATATCTGTAATTCAATTTCTAATCAGTTCATATAATATTCCTCGCTTTCAAATATAATAATAATCGAAGGCTTGTATGTATACAGATTTTTTCCTTGATCGATGTTAAAAGAAAAAAAAATCTGTACACATACAAGTTGATAATATTTGTTGAAACTAACCTCTGTTTGTGAGTAGATTGTCTCCTCGTCCTCTTCCCCGCTAACCTCAGGTTCCTCAAATGACAACCTCCTCTTCCCCTGCTTCTGCTTGATCTAGTTGGATAGGCTAGTTAGCACCGCTCGCCGTGGTGCCAGGTAGCAGGTGGCGCCAGGCGTTGAAGCGGACCGTCTCCCAGCACGATCTCGCCTGGCAATGGTGGTTCCATGGTGAGTGGAGAGGGAGCAAGTGCGCTAGCGGACGACTCGGCAGCGAGGGCAGCTTTCTGTTGCCAGTAGTTGAGGATACAACAATGGGCTGGTGGGCTATCTGGGAGGATGAACGATGGTGATGATGATGGAGAACTCATCTCGTACGATAGTGAAGTACACGCAAATCTGACTCCGATGTAAATGTCAATTCTCCTCTCATTACTTCTGTTTATATACCATGCGTTTCTCTCTCTGTTCCAGACTCGTGCGAGTGAGAGCGAGGCGTGATACAAGGCAAAACGAATTCAAATTTCTCACCTAGGCATGGAACAACACTTGCTCCCACATCGTTATCAACATCATTCAGATTTATAAGTATTCTCTCCTATCATAAAAAACCGTTACAATCGCTCAAACATTCTAATTTTCGAAAAGCATCCTCATGCGAGTGACATATGTTAGAAGACAAAAAAAAAATTCTCCTCTAGAACTCAGCATGGGGCAGTGTCTGCTGAGTGACACCCACACCTGCTAGAAGGTGAATTCTCCTCTATGTCTCAGCATGGGGGCTCACTCAAACATTCTTTATTTTTGAATAGCATCCCACCTCTCGTGATGCTTATTGATTTCTAATATTATCAGTATTAAATATTCATTGTTTTCACAGCATTTTCTCATCTCTCAACTTGGCTTCCCTCTCATAAGCAGTTGAGCTCTCATCAAGACAACATACCTGAGAGGTTAACGGGAACAATCCAAAAAGGAAGCATAGGCGCTATCTATACCTGCATCTATATCCAAGGAGATACCTATCATTCACACAGCATCAACTAACACATGTGAGTACATTTTTACTTTGATTTTATCCTCTGAGGAGAGAAAAATTGTCCTTGGAGGACAATTTTTGTCATCGGAGGACAATTTTTATCATTGGAGGACAATTTTTGTCCTCAGAAGGGAGGATTTTTGTCCTCAGAGGACAATTTTTGTCCTCGGAGGACAAAAAACCTTCTTCAGCTTACTGCATGCATGCAATTTTAGCTCATCTTTACGATGTGGTATATCTGGATAATCCTCTCCTCCCGCTTCTTTCTCGCACTCTTCATATAAACAAAATGGTAAATGTATCACTTTTTCAAATTGATTTCGATATATATTTGCAATAGACACATTGCATAAGCATGCCAGCTTCCCACTCACGCCTCTCCACCAACACCTCCACACAAATTGCTGTTGAACTATCAAACAAATGAGAACGGTCAAACTGGAACCAAAAAGCTCATGAACACACTTTTTGACCATGAAAAGTACATTGTCCACTACCTCAATTTGAAACTCTACCTTCAGCTCGGTTTGCAATTAATGAAAGTACATCGCATAATTAGCTTTTCCCAATCTCCTTGGCTGAAAAGCTACATCGACTTCAACATCCGCAATAGACAGAACGCAAAAAAAAATTTGAAATATCCTTCTTTAAGGCCTTTTGCAATCTTATCTTTGGCAAGACTATCAATCTGCTCGCGAGCATATCAATGTTAAAATTATCACGGATGAAAAACGTTAGATAATTAGTCCGAACGTGATCACGGTTTCTCTCGTAAGTTGGAACTAAAAATGAACAAGCCTGTCTATTCTGGGTTTCCGTACTGGAGTTGAGTAAATTCCATATGAATGATTTTTTCTATTGTAAAATACAAAAAATTATACCGTGGGATCGTGTAGAACTCTGTATGACCGATACCGATAGTTTTCTTTTGAATGTAAAAGTGGAAGACGTGTATCAGTTGATTAAAGAAAATTTGAACCTTTTGACACTAGTAACTATCCCCTTACCACCCCTGCTTTTCCATGGAGAGAACTAAAGCTGTAGGAAAGTTCAAGGATGAGACAGCCTCAAAACCCATCCATAAATTTATAGGGCCTCGATCTAAACTTTACTCGTATTTAGTATGTAATGAGAATGAAGAACCTGTAAATAAATGTGTAGCAAAGGGGTACAGACCGGAGTGAAATGTAGAAAACTTAATTTTAATTTATATGAGAAATCATTGATTGAACCTGGTGAACACATTGAAAAATTCAATATGATAAGGTCTATAATCACATCATGTATCAGATTGAATGTGCAAAAATCTGCTTGAGTCCTCATGACGATAAGAGATATATTGCAGAGAACGGTGTGGACACTTCGCCTTTTGGAGATTATAGAGTGCCAAAACCCTCTGAACTGATTGCTCAGTATGTCCTGTGACGATCATCCATCACCACTAATTTTGATTTCGTGTTGTAAATATGAATATTATTGGATCTAAGATAGCATGAGAACTTCATAGCATACACGTGTCAACTATCCCACTCGCAAATATGAGTTGAAAAGTGAAAAAGACTTGCTTCAAGCCGATCTCATTGAGGAGCAGTTTATCACGTTTTAATGAAGGTTATAGGTATATCTCAGCTGTTATTAATTGTTTTTCAAAATTCGCATATTGTGTACCATTAAAAGACAAGTCAAGTCAATCTATATTTGATGCACTCAAACCTATTATTTCTAAAAATAAGGGAGTTAAGTTGTTTCAATCAGATCAGGGAACAGAATTTCTTAATTCAAAAGTTAAGCGCTATTAGATAGATACAGTATTAAACATTACCATGTTTTCAGCAATAGAAAGCTTCCATAGTTGAAAGGTTTAATAGAACAATTAAAGCAGAAATTTATAGATATTTAACTGAATGTGGAACCTAAAACTGGATATCGCAACTAGACAGTTTGGTTCACGTTATAATGCAACAATGCACACTTTAATTAGAATGAAACCTGAAGATGTGAGGAAAAAAGATCATAATCGTTTTAATGTCTTTGAATTCTGCATTCAATAGAAATATAAATTGGAAAATTCAAAACTGAATTTAAGCTGGGAGATGTTGTACAAATCTAAAGAAAAGAGTTTTTATCGATAAATCTTATAACATAAATTGGAGCACAGAGTATTTTGTGATTCATTCTATATTCCCTTCTCAACCTGTAACATACAGCTTGCGAGATCTAAATGGAGAAGTATTAGTGGTAGGTTTTACAGAGAAGAAATTGAAAAAACACAATTAAACGAATCGGGGAGACAAGTTATCTGATTGAAGAAATATTAAAGCGTGACAAAAATGATTGCTTGTTAAGTGGATTGGATTTTCAACACCCAGTTATATTAGTAGAAGTCAACTATTGGATGAAAAATAGTCTATTGTAGTATCATATTGTAATACATTCCATCCAGTGTAAATATGATGAAGATTTGGTGTAAATATAATACGTCTTTATCAAAAATGCTTCTCAGTTTCATTTCAATCTGTAGTTTCATTTTCATAATTTGCTTTCACTAAGGCTGAGATAAGGCGGAGCAGCAGATGCATTCTCGTAAAGAGGGTGCGGGAGAGAGAGGGAATGATATATTGAAGTGAGAAAGTTCTATCAGTTTGGTAGTGCATTGGTGTGAAGGGGAGAGCAACAGCGAGCACATGTCGACTGCATTCCAATGTCATAACCCATACACGTTCAGACCACATGTGGTGAGTGGCACACACCCTCCCGCTTGATAACTTACGAAAAATGATTAGTTCCTCATCAGATCACATGCTGTACACGGTCTAACATGAGTAATATCCCGATAGTGATTTCGACAATATTATAAGACAGAGAGAAATCCCAACATAGTGTAAAAATGGTAAGTTGTTACCATCATATGCAAGGATCCTTATAATAGGCTCTTCAGGCTGTGTAAGACCAATTTGCTATTTAATTTAATTTTTTCAAAGAATGGTTGAGATTTAAAACTATATACTTGCATACGAAGAGCGAGTATCAAGATAAGTACTTGTTTTCGAGAAAAGTCTTTTTTCAAAAATGAAGGATATTGAATTTCATATAACAAAAATTCTGATCTATACCAACATCCAAACAAAATATCAGAATATCCTTTAGTTATATTACTATGGGCCGACATCGTAATATTGACACGGCATATTTAATTCAGAGTTATGGAGCTACACAGAACATTTCACTAGGGACAATGCAAATATGATTATAATCTTCAAGATAGATTTATTGAGTCTCAATTAATTCACAGAGATCATGTTGGAGGAGATAATTTCTTATGAAGATTCCAGTAAACTTTGTCATGAAGTTTGGAATCATAAACCTCATAATCTTGTAACTATTGTGACCGAGTGTAGAATTATAGTGGCAAGTACGAGATTCGCTCGATACTTTCTTACCGTTCAGTAGAGATAATTCTTGTACAGTCATGTTGTCTAAAACACACAGCAGAAAACTGAATAGAAAAACGTTGGTTTAATCGATAAGATTAAAATTGAGAAAAGTAATCAGCGACAGCATGAAAGCTTACTTAATTTTGAAAACGATCGGAGGAATACAATAGGAAAACGCTCTTACCGTTGATAGAGCCCATAATTGAAATGGGAAAAACAAATCTAGTTTTTCACTCTAATCATGGTCTAAAACCAAAAAAGGAAGAAGTAAAAGAGAAGAAGAGAGTATGGAGATTGATGATGAGGAGTCGAGTTATGATAAAGCCATGGGGTTCACAGGCATCTTTTAAGCTCAACTAAATTTGAAAACAGTTTACTTGGTTCTAGTAAAAACGATGAGCTGCTGTCACAATACCTAAAAACGTTTCATGCGGAAAAATTTAATAATTCAATTAGTTATGGAATTTCATCCAATTCTAAAGATGATGTGTATATATTGGAAATCACAAGTAATATTCAATAACGGTTAATAGAGATTTTATAATGAAGATTTCGTTCAACCATGGTCTACTTGAGTTATTATTTAGTTCAAGACCGAATTCGAATCTTCATAACGAGAGATCTGGATAAGTATAAAAAATCTTAACACTTACAGGCATACATTCAGATCAAGAGGGTATGTTAATGTATCAGGGAATTAAATCGCAAATGATTCAGAAGTTATTTCCCAGTAAAAAAATTAGTAAAAAGAAGGGATGGGTTTATTGAATTTGCAAAAATGATTCTCATGATAGAATCTATCAATACTTTGATAATTTTGATGAATTGGTGAAAAGATTGAATTCACTCTATTTCTCAAAGCTTCTGGCAACACTGGACATGATGTTGAGATCGCCTCTATAATTGAAGAGCTAAAAGAAGCAAAACTAATTGGTTGGTGTTTAGATGACTTTGCATCGATTCAGTCAGATTGATACACCTACTAGTCTAATTTTAAGTGCGATATTGACTCGATACACAGAAATATCGCAATGATAACTCAGCAAGGAATCAGCGGAGCTGTTAAATTTTATTAGATTCACA
>NC_052512.1:7673969-7722729 GCF_014356525.2 Nilaparvata lugens | reverse complement strand
TATAACTGTAATATTTCTTATATTACCATTCATATTAACTAGAAAACCTCCTGGGCTGAATATCTGCTATTATCTAATTTCAGAATATATAGAAGTCTTCAAAAAATAGGTTATGTTTATCATATCGGGGACCGAACACCTTGTGTGAGTCAAATTTTTATTTTCAAAATGTCCAAGTTTTGGTGTTTTTTCTTTACATAAAAAAAGACACTGGTGGAGGCGTTCCTGTTCCTGTTAGGTAATTGAATGAATTGATCAAAACCCCTACGATTTGGAGAATCTGGGGATTAATTCATTCAATTATCCCAATTTAAAGATCCTATAATTTTTGGTAGTGTGCTTCATCAAACATCGAGTAGAGGCACTAACCACTAAGACGAAACAATCGATCAGTAGGCCTACTAATGAATGATTATTTGAATAAATCACATTAATGTGAAGAACATAAATAGATGATGAAATAGCACATAACAAAACACTTATATCTTTCGTTAGACTGGTCATTCTCTTTATTCTTTATTTGTTACTTTTGGTGGAGGAGTCAATCGCCCATCATTCAATTTATTTGTTACATACTATGCGGGACATCTTCCACCAGCTCGTGGGAGGCATCCACGGTTTAGCTGTGGGTCTATTGATGATTGAAACAAAATAATCCTGATTGTCATCATCCCGCGCCGCCTCCTCTAGTAGCTGAGCCATGGAGGAGTTCTCACCTCCATATGCACATTGTTTCTGTTGAATAAAAATAAATCTATGATAAGTAACTTATTATAATTGGTTTTAGATTATCAACTACTTGTGATCAACAGATTATTGTCATAATCTCAACTTGATATCATCGGATTGACAAGACATCTCTACACAAAGTGAGTAATATCAGTTATTGAAATAATTATTTCTTGCTTCATATTGCAGAATCCAATAGTGGTGCATACATCAAATTAATAAGCAAACTCTTTCATGTACATTGCAACAAAAAACTATCAACTGAATCAGTAATTTTCTTAACACATCACTTCAATATTATATTCTATTATAGCAAAAAATAGTATGCATGATAAGTACAAATAATGTAAGCATCATAATAATGAAATCAAAATATTCATCTTATTCAATTTTTGACTGAAGTCTAATCAACTAGTAAGCTTGATCAGTTCAATTTCAAAATAATCATTATAATATTCATGAATTCAAAATATACACAATCTTAACTGAATTCTAATCATTCAATATCACATTGTACATGCATGTAATATGAAGACATCTATTGGAAATTAGCTTTTTTCTCATTGAAGTGAGAATTTATTAGATAGTAGCATGCATTTAACCTAATCACTTCAAATAGTTATATTTCTTGATTTCATAAAACAACATAGAAGTTGCTCAATTCAAATGAATATATCAATGTAATCATCATATTCATGAACTCAAATATACATCTTATTCAATTCTGAACTGAACTCTAAAGTTGAATAGTTTTTTCATTCCTATATTACAATTCGTTATCAAGAAATAATTCTTGATAGAAATTGTCTTTCAATCTAATCAGATCATCAATTCTCACAGTAAATGAACTCTAATCATTTGATATCACAATGTGAGTACATGTAATGTGAACAGATCTATTGGAAATTAGTTTTTCTCAGAAAGTAAAAATATATCAGATACTAGCAAGCTTTTAGTAGCAAGCTTTCAACAAATAATGACAACATATAAAGATTTAAATTATTGTTCACATTACATTAATAATATTTGAAATAACTAACCTTTGAGGGTACAAAGTTGGTTTCCTCATCCTCCTCCAGAAAGCGAAGCTTCCTCTTCCCCTGGTGCTTGTTGGAAATCATTGTGAGTGGTACACGTCTCAGTGCCCTCCCAGATGAGATGGTGGTGGTGTTGTGTCCGGTACAATGAATTCCTCACTGCTCATCCTCTCACCACGAAGACACCACATCTCTTCAGCGGTGAGTCCTTGCAGTCGGATGCAGCAGCACGGGAGCAGCACTGGTATTGGCGGGTGGAAGCTTCTTATTCTGTGCAGCTTGTGCTGCCCAGTAAGATGGGAAGGGAGTGCTTTGTTGTTGAGGAGTATCTGGAAGAATGTAGTCCTGGACGCGTGGATGATGAGTCCATGATGACGAGGATATGTGTAACAGGAACGTGACTAGTGCTCAAATGAAGCTGGCAAATCCAATAACCGCTACTTATATATCTTCTTTTTCTCTCTCTCTGTTTTAGGATGAGTGAGAGATAGTGCATTTTCCCGCTTATCACATCCTTGACATACAAATGCATTCTAACACGTACAGCAAGGTGCATTCAGAGAAAAAATACCAAATTCTCACAATGCACTTATATAAAATTTCTCTGTTCCAGATATAATATCTCGAATAACAATATTTCGAATGTGAGAGCAATGTAATATCAATCTCCTCATTTTTTTCATAATTAACATCACATGTTGACTTGCTAAATTTCTTCTAAATATTATGTGATTTTCATTATGTTTGTTGATTTCACAGAGTCGAGTGTGCACTACTGCATAATCACTCCAGTCTTTGAGGAGGAAAGACGTATGAAGAACTAGTCTGAGAGTTGGAGTGTAAGCAGAGAGAGAGACAGTACAGAACATCATTCATTGCATGTAAGTATGATACATTCTTTATTTTTCTAATCATGATTTTTTCAGAACTTACTTCTTTCCTGATACTACTACAATGCACTTATCCCAACAAATCACTAATATCTCGATTCTGATTACGAATTACTTCTACAACAGAGTGCATATTGTACAATATCCAGCTTGTTTTCCCACAGCATCTTCTTCTTATTCAATATTTGTTCTTTCTTTTCCATTATAGCTCATCTTTTATATATACAAAACGTAACATGTATCACTATTTCATAAGGATTTTCAATAATATATTTGCAATATACACATTACAGATATCATTTCTCATGTAAAAATATTCCATTTATTGCAAAATAGTCTGCTCCATTAATGATACCGAGAGCTTGAATGGTTCTGGACGATGGAAGTTGAAACTCGTTCTTCATATTGTCGTAGAATATTATTATCGAAATTCTCCTCTTCACATGGAATATTATCTTCTTTGTGCTATCCACAATTTGGACTGCATCGCTCATGTTCCTTACTAGGATCGTCTGTTGCCAACCAATTTTCTAAATATACTGAACAAAACACACATTGAACGTCAGGTGCTCGCACAAAATTTAAACCTTGTTTAGCCATATTTTGAGGTGACAACAGACTCGATTCTAATTTCCAACGATTATCAAATGTTAATAACCTCAATCATTCGTGCATGAAAATCTGATCCTGAGATGACATTTTTGCACTGTACTTGCAGCTTGTCAAATCACAACTGATTTTTAGATTAATGTTTACTTGTTTTTATATCTAATTCTGTGCCATAGTAATATATTCTTTGTTTTTTTCAGCAACCCGCTAGTAGCAGAGATGGAGCATAGCAAGAACACAGGGTTAGAGGCGTGTTTGCAAGCAATTCGCCATGGCATTTCCTTCAAAATGTAGCACCTGACATTGAAAATGTGCTTCAAAACTCAAAAGCTCATGTTTTCGAGATGATAAGAGAACACGCTGCACGTTTCAAAGGAAATGTGAAATGGTTTTCAGTATTAAATGTATAATTGTATAAGATGGTAGTTTTAGAATCAGAGGAATCCGAAGCTGTTTCATCCATTCTGAATCTTCATAGCTACTCGGCCATAGGCTTGAACGTCTTAGAGAGTTATGATGAATTGAATGAACAATTCATGTTAGTGGCTAGGAAGATTCTAAGTTCATTCGATAACTTTGTTTGATTTGGGAGTGGGTGGGTGTTGAAGAAGATTGACTCGCTTCATGTGATGTGATTGGATATAATCCATATACACAAGCAGTTATATTCAACACCCCCAGTTCATCAAGAATAAGAAATGTGTTATCAATGTCAAAAATCTTTCTGATAATAAGTGTTTTCTGTGGAGTGTTCTAGCCTATTTTCACCAGAAACCAACAATAACACACACTTAACGGTGAAATATTTGAGCAAATTTGCTCACAGGCTGAACACTTGCGGAATTAATTTCTCAACCACCAATCGCGACAAAAAGAAATTTGAAATTCTTAATACACACATTGCGATTCATGTTATGGCTTATGACAACAAAAAGTTTTTCCCCTATCGAACAAGCATATTCCGTATGCGTAAATACCAAATTAATCTTCTAATGTTGAAAGGCGATGCAGGAAAAACACTTTTTTTTTTAATTAACACCACGAACGGGAAAACGGATTGTCGTGTCTTCTTTCTCACCTTTTGAAAGCTAAAGCACAAGTAGATGTTTGTAATTTCTGTTTTCACAGATTTACATCAGACAAAACAGTAAACCGGGATGGGAAAGCAAATTTGATAAGAGACATCAAGAGCTTTGTTCAAAGTTCCAGTCTCAGAGAACTTTGTACCCAAAACGAGGTGAGACAATCAAATTTAAAAAAACTCGGTTGACTTTGAAGAAAAAGTATACAATCTACACAGATTTGGAAAATTTGTTGTGAATATGCACAAGTATGAATCTGAGGATGTACCCATCACCAGAAGTTACACCAAGAAAACGGCATGTCATATTCCGTGCAGGTATTGTTTCATTGTAATTGATGTGAATGGAGATATCGTGTACGGCCCAGTACTCTATAGATCGAGTAATATCAATGAAAAATCATGGAAAATTTCTCAAGGAAATAATCGAACTGGGCGATTCATTGAGTGCAGATATAAAATGCGAAATTCTGATGGAGCATTTAAGTGAGCGTCAGCAACGCGAATTTCAAAACGCTGATAAGTGTGGCCTTTTCGATGAAGTTTTTACCGAAACAGACACAAAGGTACGCCATCATGCACATGAAAATGAAAGTTTTCGTGTGCTGCTCATGTGTCGTGTAATTCAAATACTAGAACTGATGATACGATTAGCTGTTACTTCCATAATTTTAGCAGATTTGACAGCCATTTTTTCTAAAAGCTCTCGGGAAATGTAAAAAAGAAATTTCCTGTATTGCCAATACATCAGAAAGATTTTTGACATTGACAGTGGGAAAAATTAAGTTTTTAGATTCATATATTTATGAATGAATCTTAGAAGTATTAGTGCACAACTTGGTAGATAGTACAGATATGGAATCGAAGTTCGACATCTGTTTTCAGTATTTAATGACCCCAATCTCGAACATAGGCAACTCTTGTTAAGAAAAGGAGTATATCCCTATTTGTACATATCTTGCCTGAAAAATTCGCTGAGACTTCTCTCCCTCCGATAGAATGTCTTAATATGATCTTAACGATACACCCCTCTCCCCCAAGAATATGCATGCACAAAGAGGGTTCTCAACATCCAAGTTGAAATCTCTCACGAGTATCATGATTTCTATCTGTGCCTAGACTTCATGCAATTAGTTGAGGTTTTCGAAGAAATGAGGTCAACGCTTTTTAGGTCGTATGGCCTCAATGTGACTCATTTTCTTCCACTTGCTCATTACACTTGGAGTTGTATGTTAAAGTTCACCTGGGTTGAACTTCAATTGATTAGCGATCCCGATATACATCTAATGTTTGAATCAGGAATGCGCAGTGGTGTTCGTTTATTGGCAAGCGTTATTGTGAAGCCAATAACAAACACATCCCTGACACATACAAACCCACAAAACTAAGTAACTATTTGCTTTATATAGATTGTAATTCTTTGTATGCTCACTCTATGAATCAATTCTTACCTTATGGAATTTCAAGTTCCTCTCAGAGGAAGAAATCCATGCTCTTGACTTTACAAATTTAGAGAGTGAATCAGAAACTGGTTATGTATTGAATGTGATCTCAAGTACCCACAGGAGTTACATGACATGCATGCCAATTTCCCTCTTGCTCCACTTCATCAAATACCTCCTAGCGAATTGTTCTCTGAGTATCAACTCTGACTAAAAAACTCATGAACACACTTTTTGATCTAGAGAGGTACATTGTTCATTACATGAATTTGAAGCTGTACCTTCAACTCGGATTGCAATTATCAAAAGTACATCGCGTCATTAGCTTTTCCCAATCGCCTTGGTTGAAGAACTACATTGAGTTCAATACCTGTAATAGGCAAGCCGCAGAAAATAAATTTGAAGTGTCATTCTTCAAACAGATGAGCAATTTAATTTATGGGAAGACATTACAGAATAGTCAGCATCATTGTAATGTTCAAATTATCACAGACGCCAAGCGTCTAGATAAGTACATTTCAAATCCCCTATGTAAACGCTGGCCGATAATAAGTTCGGATGTGATTGCAGTTTTCTCGCAAAAGTTGGAACTAAAAATGGAAAAGCCGATCTATTCAGGTTTCTGCATCCTGGATTTGAGTAAACTACACATGTATGATTTTTTCTACTGTAAATTGCAAAAAATCATACCATGGCAACGCATCCAGCTTTGTATGACTGATACAGATAGCTCCTCTTATTGTTGGAGACACCGGACGTCTACCAACTGATAAGAGAAAATCTAGAATTGTTTGACACTTCAAATTACCCATTGAGCATGATGCTTCTCCAATGAGAGGAATAAAGTTGTAGGGGAATTTAAGGATGAGGCAGCTTCAATTCCTTTAAAATCTTTTCTGGGATTACAGGGCGAAATTGTATTCATATCTTGTAAATAATGAGAAGGAGGAAACTGTAAATAAGTGTGTAGCAAAAGGTGTGAAGACACATGTAAAAAATAGAAAACTTAATTTTGACTTGTATAAGAAATGTTTGATTGAACAATGCCAACATATAGAAAAATGTAATATGTTGAGATCCTTCAATCATAACATACATCAAATTGAATGTGCAAAGGTTTGTTTAAGCCCGTTCGATGACAAGCGCTTTATTGCAGAGAATAGAATCATACATTCAATACAGTCACTACAAAATAGCAAACTGATTGCACAGATCAGTGTGTGTGTAATGAGGTAGTGACCAACACATTGAATCCTGTTTCAAGCATGTCTTCACACAAAAAAGAAGAAGAAGAATGAGTAATATTAGAGCAAAATTAGCAGCAGAGCTTGACTCTGCTGCATGTGTAAATTACCCCACCCATAGATATGAGTTGAAGAATGAGAACAATTTATATCAATCAGATCTGATTGAGATGGGTAGCTTATCTAAATTCAATAAAGGATATCGTTATATTTTAGTTGTTATTAATTGTTTTACTAGGTATGCTCATTGTATACCTTCAAAGAATAAGACTGCACAAAGTGTTTATAATGCACTCGAACCCATTATTTGTAAGAATAAACATATATGTTTCTTCCAGACAGATGGAGGGAAGGAGTATTTTAATAAGCATGTGAAAGATTTGTTAGATAAGTATAATATCAAGCATTATTCTGTTTTTACTGATAAGAAAGCTAGTATCACTGAGAGATTTAATCATACAATAAAATCAAAAATATATCGATCTTTAACTGAACATGGGAGTAAAAACGGGTTAATAACTTACAAAATATTGTAGATGATTATAACAATACAGTACACAGTACCATTGGAATGCGACCTAAAGATGTAACTGAAAAACATCGTGAACATGTTTTAGAATCACTAAACTCTGCATTTAATAGATGATTCAAATTAAAAGTGTTGAAACCAAAATATAAGCTAGGTGATATTGTGAGAATTTCTAAAAAGAAACAGATATTTGATAAAAAATATCCAATGAATGGTCACCCGAATATTTCTGAATTGTGAGCATACATCCCAAAAGACCTATCACTTACTCATTAGAAGATCTTAGTGGTGAGATAATACAGGGTAGGTTTTATCAAGGAGAAATTAAAGAAACACATTTGAATGAATCTGAAAGAAATGTTTATTTGATAGAAAAAATATTGAGATGAGATAAGGATAAGTTGCTTGTGAAATGGATTGGATTTCCACAACCATCATTCATAAATCGGGAGAACTTATTAGAGTAAGATTGTAAATAATTAGAGTAAGATCATGTTAGATCATATGTTAGATCACATGGTATAATTTTATCAATTCACATTTGTTGTAAATAATTAGAGTAAGATCATATGATGCAAATAATGTACATAATATAATTGTCTATCACATATGTTGTGGATAACCATTGTAATATCCATTACATTTTGTGTTTTCTAAATAAAAACAAATTGAATGAATGTTTGCTCTTTCATTTCTCATTTTTGTCATAGAGAAGTGTGAAGTAGTAGTAGTAGCATGTGGCACAAGGTGTCTAGATGTTGAATGGGTGAGTACATGTATTTATTATTTATTTATTCATTTTCTTTACATACAAAGGCTCACAGAGATTCTTTGTGAAAGATGAAACATAAATATTCATGTATGTGTGTCACCTGGAAACGCTTCATTAGCGAGTGAACCACACACATGAAACAGTTTGTTCTGTTTGTATATCTCACTTTCTCAACATGAACAAACTCGTCATTGTAAATTTCGATAAGTTAATTGCACAAGAGGAAAAGCCTGTATGGTGTAAGAATGGGGCATTGATACCACATAGCGCTAGAATTCCCATCATGGGCCCATCTGCATGGGGTAAAACAAATTTATTGTTCAACTTGATTTTTTCCAAAAATGGATTGAGATTTAAACATATTTATTTGAATACTGAGAGTCAATATCAAGATAAGTTCTTGTTTTTAAGAAAAGTCTTTTCAAAAATGAAAGGTATTGAATTTCATGTGAATGATATTCCTGAGAGCATTCACAACCAAATAATATAACACAATATTCTCTAGTTATATTTGACGATTTACAACTTAGTCACACACTATAATAAGAGATCATTTTACTATGGGTAGACATCGTAATATTGATACAGCATATTTAATTCAAAGTTATGGTGCAACACAAAAACATTCACCAGAGATAATGCGAATATGATTGTTATATTCGAAATTGATCAATTATCACTCGAATTAATACATAGAGACTATGTGGGTGAAGATATTTGCTTCAGAGATTTCAGTAAATTGTGTTCAAATGTGTGGAATTCCAAGAAGCATAGTTTTCTTACTATTATGACTGAATGTGTAGCTAATAGTTGAAAATATAGGCAGGGTCTGGATAAGTTTATTGACATTCAGTAGAGAGTGAGTAGCAGTGAAAGAATGAGGATGTCTCGTAGAAGACAAAATGCTAGCATTGCTCTAATCATAAGATCAAGAAATTGAGGAAAGTTATCAGAGATAAACATAGAAGCATTGTACATTTTGAAAAGCAATCTGATGATTACAGAGAAAAACTTTTCAAACCGATTATCACACCTCTAGTTGAAATGGGGAGAACTAAATCTTCTCACCAATCTGATCAGAGTTTTATACCAAAAAAGGAGGAACAAGAAGAAGAAGACGAAAAAAGTATGGAACTAGGAGAAACACCTGATGATATTAGTGAAACGATAGAAGTTGCATCACCATCAGCAGCTGAAAAAGATCTAAGCGTGAACAATTCAAGTATATTTAGTTCAACTAGGCTTGAGAGTGATACAAGCAGCAAAATAAAGAAGATAAAGAATCAAGTGCTTGCACAATATTTGTAAACATTTCATAGTGAAAATTTGATAACTCGATTCCTTATGGAATTTCCTATGATTCTGACCGAAAATTATATTTTATGGGTGGATGGTTGTTAGCTTTGATAACTACTTTTTTTATATTGATAACAAAAAATTCCGAATTACACATGGTCTATAGAACTGTTATTTGCCCAAAGACCAAATTCATATCTCTTTGATGAAAAAGATCTAAATAAATACAAGAAGATTTTATCTATAACAAAAGTTCATTTGGATAGACGAGGATATGTGAAACGTAACAGTGGTGTAAAGTCTCGCTCAATTCAAATGCTGTTTCCTGTTAAAAAAACAAGTAAGAGAGGTTCAGGGTTATTGAAATTTGCAAAAAATACTTCTAGCAATAGAATTTACCAATATTATGACAACTATGATGAATTGATTCAGAGACTTCATTATTAAAATCATTAAAACTTGCTGGCCACTCGGGTCATGATGTTGAGATCGCATCAATCATAGATGAATTATGTGAAGGTAAAATTATTGTTTAGTTGCAGAATGAGCATGCACAGATTCAGAGGTAAAAGCGAGAGAGAGTCACTGCGAAGAAAGAGATTGTATGGAATGAACCAGATCTTGAGAGTTTTAGTGAGAGAATAATACAGGCAATTAATCAACAGGGTGTTAGTGAATCTCCGCTTTTGTATTTAGATTCACAATTATCTAATATAGTTGAGAATATTGGATTGAACAAGATCGAAAAGGAACACATCTTCAGTACATTACAACAGTTATCTGACAATATCAATAGGGGAGTTAAAGAGAAATCCATCAATTTGGAGAATTCTCTACATGATCTCAAATCAACAACAGAGATATTCAGATTGCACTTGAATACGATCAACAATAATAAAGTTGACAAGAATTATTTGGATGAGAATTGAAAGTTATCTCAGACAAGATTAAAGATTTGCAAGTATTAGATAGAAATTATCTAAATACCAGATTGAAACAGCTTAGCACAGAACTCTTTACTAGAGTTAATGAAACTCATTCATTATCGGTTGATAAGGAATATTTGGATAAAACTGTGCAGGCTTTGAATAACATTGTTATAACAAAACAAGAGTTTGAAGATCGATTATCCGCAATGACTAATACAATGAAGACAAATCTTATGGAGGGGATTGAACAATTTGTTTCAAAAACGATTTAATACATTGCTAACTACATTTAGCAAAACTTATGTATTGAAAAATGATCTGAGTAGTGAAATGCAAGCATTTATTAAGAAAGATTAATTACAAGCTACAGTCAAATCAATTCGTGAGGAAATAGCATCTCAATTAAAAATACTGAGAATGATGAAGTGACAAAATCACAATGTTCAGCCACATTCACCAATTATCTCACTTTATTCATACATCGAATAGCCTACCAAATAGTACGGAACTATGCTAAAGTTAGCTTTCATATGAATTGGATCGAGGCAAAACAGCATAATTTGACAGAAGATCAAGTGGGTGATTTAATTACCGATAAAAGGGTCTCAGTATCTACAGGAATGTTCTAAAACCCTAAAGTTAGAATCATATGAATCTTTAACTGATTTTCACTATGCAAATTGCTTGGGAGAAATTGCATGAGAAATAGATAGCTAGATTCTATTTTAACGTGAGAGAGTGTTCTCTACTTCACAACCATTTTTTCCAAGGTGAAACAAGATTATGCACGAAATGTGTTAATGGTCAATGATCGAGTATTGAATTAGGCCAGAACTGAATTCGTCCTTGTAGGTCTCTGAAGTGAAATTTTGAAATGTGTCAATCATCGGCCGAGAGGAGAATTGGTGCGTAATGATAACGTCCAAGGTTGTCTCACGGGAAGCTTGTATATGATTGTAATTAGTATATCCTTATCTTTAAAAATTGCTACATAGTGCTGTGAGATGAAGGAAAACTACAACAAGAGATGACAAACTTGATATGCCAATTTTCAATGAACTTTCGTTGGGGATATATCAGATTAAAGCATTACAAATGTTTTTCAGTTTGATTGGTTCTATGTTAAGAATGTAAGATTTGCTGAGAATGATTTTTTTTATATCAATATAGATTCAGAAGACAACTTTGAATTCACTATTATTGTTCTGAACAAAGCTCAGGCTAGAGCTACCAGAGGACTGTAATTTACTATTTAAATAATCAAATACAAACAAGGGGCAAATTTAATCTTCAATTTGAGCTAGGTTATTTGTACAGTTAAACTCTGCATCAATGAACAATGAAAAAGAGCGAAAAATCACCAGATTTAGTCCAATCTTGACTACTTGCCTCGAAGCCTTTATTAGGTGTTTTGATGAGGTTCAGGGTGGGATGAAATCTGGGAATAAGACAGGTTCTGGCTTCCGGGCTGTCTTTTCGCGTTCAACTTGCAGGCTATGCACTGTGTTTCGAACAAAGCTCAAACTGTATTCTTTATAAATTCAAATCCGATTCAAATTAATTCAATTCAACACTATTTACGCTGTTATATCCATAATTCACACACACGACACTCAAACAATTATTTACAAGAAATTTCCGATCGAATTACATGACAAATACAAATTCGGTCTTGCACAACAATGGAGACAAGACAAGACAGACTGGGGCTTTAATATCGACAAGGCCAAAACAGCAGGATGATCTGCAATGGCGCAAACACAAGCCTGCTATTGGCAGAACTGCGGTCTGGCATTTTGGCGCTACAGTTCGAATTCTCTGGCCAGACCCCCGCCTCTGAAAAACTATTTTTCAGCCAAGTTACAAAAACTGGAAAAAACCACAGAAAGGAAAAAATCCAGACATGCCAGAAAGAACAAAACACCAACACCAAAAAACAACACAAAGAAAAAATGCAACAAGCACAAAAACTATTGAGTTGTGAGTGGATATAATTTTGTTACTGGTCTTTTATAAATACCAGTTTTTAGGCGAACACTTGCCACTCGAACCTCGCCATCACTTCCTGGAAACACTTGTTTAATGACACCCAGTGGCCAATGCAATGGAGGTGTGTTTGGTTGGTCTTCTACCACAATCGTTCCCACACTGATAGAAGTGGGTGATTTCAGCCATTTTTTACGACTTTGAAGTTCGTGCAGGTACTCACTCTCTTCTCCATCAGTTCCAGAGCGATTGAATAAGTTGACTGATCAATTCATACCTGGTGAGATGATTCACAGCGACACTGTCCACGTCCCGCATGGGAAACGATTTCAACGGTGTTAGAGTCAATAAGTGCGCTGGGGTTAAAGCCAGCGGTTCACATGGATCCTCACTCAGTACACACAGTGAGCGGGAATTCAGGACACCTTCAATCTGCACCATACAGTGTTCAGTTCCTCATAGGTGAGAAGTTGATTGCCAATTACTCGGAACAGATGCAACTTTACAGATTTGACATTTGCCTCCCACAGACCTCCAAAATGCGGTGAACCAGGGGGAATGAATTTCCAAACAATTTTGTGTTCGGCGAGTTGACTAGTCAATGTGGTTTGAAACTCGGACGAGTTCAAAAGTTGAGATATTTTTCGCAACTGTTCCTTGGCACCTACAAAATTAGTACCACAATCGGAATACATCACACGACAGGGTTCACGATGTGACAAAAAACGACGAAACGCAGCTAAAAACATGGGCGTTGATAGATCCAATACCAACTCAATATGTACCGCCTTTGTTGCTATACACACAAACAGACGAAGGTAGGCTTTCAAAACACAAGGATTATGACGTCTCGTCATAGTAATACGCAGAGGACCAGTGTAATCCACACCACAATTTTCAAATGGTTTGCTTTTGACACTCGACAAGCAGGCAGGTCACCCATTTTTGGAATAATTGCATTATTACTAGGTCGAACACGGAAACAATGATTACACTTAAAGACACAAATACAAATAATAGAGCGAGCAGACAGTATCCAGAATTTCTGTCTGATCAAGGACAACAATAACGAAGGTCCAGCATGACAATTCTTCTTGTGATGATAATCAATCAACATCGATATGAAAGCATCGGATTTTGGAAAGATCATCTGATGACAAGTCTCAAATTCAAGTCCAGCATGAGACAAACGACCACTGATGCGAATCACACCTTTATCAATGAATAGAGACAGGCGACGTAGGCACATAGAACAATCTTCTCCCTTCTCTAATTGCACAAATTCAGATGAAAAATGTATCTCCTGTACCACTTTACATAGATACCTCTCAGCAACATCGAAATCTGATTCTTCTGATTGGGGTAAGATTCGTAAGAATTTGAGAACAAGAATTACAATTCTCAAAAGACGACCATAATCTGAACAATGACCAATCATGAATATACTGCATTGCTGTTACAATCAGGAGATTCTGTGACTGTCAACCCTGACGGTTTTTTCGCCTCTGGTGGATCCACTATCTCTTCCATTTCAGTTTGGATGGGCCAATCACATTCGTCCTCTGCTATTCATGATGGACCTGAGAGCCACAACGGAAAGTTCACAAGCTCAACTGGTGATAAACCTCTAGACAAACAGTCAGCGGGATTTTCAATTCCGGCAACATGCATCCACTCCTGTATACAAGAATCCTGTATTTTTGCGACGCGATTACCAACAAAAGTTTGCCATTTCGCGGATGGAGCATTAATCCAACACAAGGTGACTGTAGAATCAGAGAGTGCGACAATACGAGACACATGACAACGTTCACTAATAATAGTGACTACTGAATTCATGAGTTCTGCCAACAAGAGTGCCGCACACAACTCCAAACGAGGTATTGAAACAACTTTAGATGGTGCTACCTTGGACTTTGAACACAATAATACAACTCTTGGCTCCTCGCTCTCCTTCTGCGACTTCACATAGATAACTGCACCATAACCAGACAATGATGCGTCACAAAAACCAATCAAACTGATGTGAGAATCCTGAAACAAACCAACGTGACGTGGAACAGCAAATTTCAACAATAGAGGCAACTCTTTTTGACAATTCTCCCAAAGAGTGCAGATAGACTCAGGCGGCTTCTCGTCCCAATCCACTCCTAATTTCCACAGTTTCTGGACAAGACACTTTAGAAATAATGTAAACGGTGACAAGAGACCAAGTGGATCATAGATACGAGCCATCACTGACAGAATAGAACGCTTAGTAGCGACGACCTCACCACTCTTGACTGAAAACTGAAACAGATCAGTACTAGGTTGCCAATTCAATCCCAAGATAGCCAAGGAGTTGTTTGCTTCGAAATCCTTGTACGAAAACGATTTTCTTCCCCCGAGAATTTCTCCAACATTGATGGTGAATTTGAAGTCCACTTTGTGAGCGAGAAACCTCCTCCCTAAAACAGCTGCTTGGACTGACGATACAGCTCCGCGGCCTCTGACTCTGTGGCGACAGATGTGACTAAGTCGTCCATGAACATGTCTCTTGGTATTTCGCCTTGGCTGCTGGAGAACGATTTCCATCCTCCTCTACAAGCTGGTGGACGGTGCAAAGCGCAAAATATGGAGAGCTTGAAACACCAAAAACAACACAATTGAGCTGATAAATTTTGATCGGATCCTCCGGCGAAAATCTCCACAATACACGCTGATAACGACGGCAGGAATCCTCCACTAATATCTGTTGATACATTTGTTTAATGTCAGCAGTTAGTGCGATTGGGAACAAACGAAAATTAACTAACAAAACAAAAATGTCAGTCTGCAATTTGGGACCAGCATGAAGAACCTGGTTCAATGACAAACCAGATGATGTTCTGGAACCAGCATCAAATACAATTCGGATGGGTGTGGTAGTGCTGCTTGCTTTCATGATGGCGTGATGCGGTATGTAGTAACCACATCGGTCTGTCTGATCAGCTACAAACAACATGTGACCCTGACGTAGGTAATCAATCAATATTTCATGATATGAAATACGAGTATTGCTGTCAAGCTCTAGTCGTCTCTCCAAAGTCAGCAGTCTGCGTTCGGCGACAGCATATGAATCTCCCAAGCTGCTGGGCGGCTCTGCAAATGACAAGGCAACAACAAAACGACCAGAATTCACATGATGTACAGACTTCCGAAAATTTACCTCACACTCCAACTCTTCCGGTTTCGGTTGACAGCTTGGTGCAGGGCACGATTCCAACTCCCAAAAACGTTCCACAAAACTATCTAATGATGGACTACTAACGATGGACTACAGATGGCTGTGAAACAATTCGACACATTTGTTGTTGAAGTGAGAATCGGCGCTCTCCCCATCAGAATGTGACCAAAGACACTATTAACAGTCATCAATTCGTGCGATTCACCTGTACTAGGACTCCCACATAGCAAGTGAGGAAATAACTCTGCACCAATGATGCCATCTATTCTACTAGGAAGGTAGAATTTGTCGTCAGCCAGTGTGAGATTTTCAAGATGATGAAGTTTGGATCTGTTGATTTCACAAGAAGGCAACTTGTCGATGATTTTATCTACCACTGTGGCATCCATCGAAAACTTGACGGTAGGATCCAACTTCGACTGAATCGACACACAAGTACGACCTCGAACTTCACTAGTACCACCACCGAATCCACGAACAACGGTTTTCATGGGCTGGAATGGTAGTCTCAAACGCCGACACAATTTGGCTGTAACAAAATGACACTGACTCCCGGTGTCAACCAAGAAACGAACATCACAAAGCTGATCATTACAATCTCGAACATGTGCAGTGACGGTCGACAACACAACGGTCGAATTTTCTACATCGTTGGATGTAGAACAACAACTAATAGGTGATGTGCCACCTGCCTTGGAGTTCGACGAGGACGCAACACCTTCATTGGAACTTGATCTGGAAAAGTGCAATAAAGAATGATGAGATTCTCGACATTGAGCACACTGAGTTTTACTACGACAATCTCTACTCAAATGATCCACATCAAGACAACGAAAACAACAAAACTTTCCTTTAATCAAACAATAACGATCCCAAGGAGTCATTTTCAAGAAACTTGCACAATCTACTAACCGATGACCCGGTTTTGAGCACTTCAGACAATTGGGATTTTTACTAGATGCATCGTTAGATGAATCATTAGATTGAACCACAAACACCTTTGATTTATTATCCTTTTTGTGCCTCATATTAAACGATTCAGTCTGTTTCTCATCAGAAGGAAGAGTCTTAATTTGCTTTTCAATGAATTTGACATAATCGGTATAAGTTGGCATAGCCTTGTCACGGACGGCCGATTCAAAATTTCTACGAGAACTTGGATCCAGCAATCTCAAGCCATGATAGAGGAATATCGAGTCTGACAAATCAGTGAGTCGCAATCTCTTCACTGCATTGATTGAACTGCAAAACCCATCCAAAATCGCAATACAACCTGCCTTTGATTCTGATTTTATTGGACGAAATTCAAAAATTTGTTTGAAATAGGCATCGACTTGCGCCCGTGGATCGTTATAGCGGGTCAATAATGCCTGCCAAATTATTTGATAATTGTTAGCCAATGGTGGCAAATGACGACAAATATTTGCTGCTTGTCCAGTAAGTCTACTTACAAGATATTGGACCTTCTGCTGATCGTTCAAACTCTTGTTGTCATGTACCAATGCCTTAATAGTTCATAAAACACCGACCATTGAGTCTGGTTCCCATCAAATTTCGGAAGGTCGATTTTAGGCAGTACCGACTCGGACACGACCGGCTGTGCACTAGCTGCTGTAGCTGCCGAAGATTGAGCAATAGCATCAGTCGCCTCTTTCTGTTTGAGAGTGTTAGCCGCTACTTCAATATACTGAAACAGATCTAGGTGTGAGTCGTTGAATGCTACAACATGATCTTTATTCAACTCAAGTTCCAACTCATTAACCACTAATTCTGTCTTTTCATAATCCGAAATGGTCTGAGACACCCGAGGATACAAGATTGAAAATTGCTCAGCAACTTTTGGATCAGAGACATTTTTAGACAGTTCATAAATTCTTTGCAATCTGGCATACAATTGTTCCAGTTTAGCGCGATGCACCCTGATTTGTTTCTGTATTTTTTCCTCCATCTTGAACTCATACACAAAACAATTCAGCCCCGACAATACAAACAACAGACAATAAAACAAGAATGAGTTCAAAACTAGATGAAAGGAAGAATCACGACTAGTAAGTTATCAAAGTTAAACTTTGATTATCAATTCACAAGATAAGTTACTGCTGAAGACAAAACTATATGATTAGATAATGTTCTTCCAACAACTCACAAACAAACGATAACTTGTTGAATTGAACAAACAAAATCATGCTGGTGATTAACCTTCACTAACATGTATAAAAATGGACAATACAAATTCCAACAAACAAACAAATTCCTGAGAAAAAGAGCACAATGCACCTAGTTTAAGGAAATTACAATTTTAACTGGAATAAATTTAATTTCAGACAAATACGAATTGACAAGAAACCTTGCTCTAGAACAAGGCTACAACAAACTTAAGTTGAGCATAGATCAGACCATTCTTAACATGCCAACATTGGACGAATACGAAACTGCTTAAATCCAATGTGTGTGAATTAATCAATAAATTACAAATTTAAATTCATCCCGGCCTGGCAGGATCAAGAAATGTTTTGAACAAAGCTCAGGCTAGAGCTACCAGAGGACTGTAATTTACTATTTAAATAATCAAATACAAACAAGGGGCAAAATTTAATCTTCAATTTGAGCCAGGTTATTTGTACAGTTAAGCTCTGCATTAATGAACAATAAAAAAGAGCAAAAACTCACCAGATTCAATCCAATCTTGACTACTTGCTCTTCGAAGCCTTTATTAGTTGTTTTGATCAGGTTCAGGGTAGGATGAAATCTGAGAATAAGACAGGTTCTGGCTTCCGGGCTGTCTTTTCGCGTTCAACTTGCAGGCTATGCACTGTGTTTCGAACAAAGCTCAAACTGGATTCTTTATAAATTCAAATCCGATTCAAATTAATTCAATTCAACATTATTTACGCTGTTATATTCATACTTCACACACACAACACTCAAACAATTATTTACAAGAAATTTCCAATCGAAATTACATGACAAATACAAATTCGGTCTTGCACAACAACGGGGACAAGACAAAACAGACTGGGGCTTTAACATCAACAAGGCCAAAACAGCAGGACGATCTGTGCTGGCGCAAACACAAGCCTGCTATTGGCAGAACTGCAGTCTGGCATTTTGGCGCTACAGCTCGAATTCTCTGGCCAGACCAATTATTCTTCCAAAAGAGAGAGAGAGAGGAGAGAGAGAGAGAGAGAGGAGAGAGAGAGAGAGAGAGAGAGAGAGTGAGGTTCTTCTCCTTTTAAGGAGTGGGGGAGGGGACAGGAGTGGTGCGGCAAGAGTGGGGGTGGTGGGGGTATATAGGATGGGTGCGTGGTTTTGGTGAGGGGGGGAAAATCCATACAAAAATCATTCTAAATCCGCACTTTTCATCTACTGATATTTATGTTCTAAAGTGATGCATTTTCCAAAAACCAGTTTCTTCTCATATTTGCGCTCTTTCAAGTCTAATAACATTTCAACAAAAATTGATGAAACAAGAATGTGCTAGTTACGAGATTGTAGAGCATTCAGTTATCTCTCATTTCATGTATATATCGACTATTTCACGCATTCCCATACGACTGTTGCAGCAGTTGTAGTTTTGAGTGTCAATCTCAAGATTTGCAACAAGTGACTTTCTACGAATATCACACTATTCTGTAATCATGAATTGGCAGTGTGCTTCAGTATGAACATTCATATTGGGTACCTATTGGAACGTCTGCGGAACAAAACACAGGGGGTGTTCCTTAACTTCCTACCAAACAAAGAGCATTGATATCACTCACGAGGTATGACACTCAACCAAGCTGCTCTATAGTGAGATTCACTCTATAATGTCAGCATCAGTTGAACGTGAGAGCTTCGAGCTTCGATGTTATTTATTAGGTACACTGACACACAACCAAGCAGCTTCACACTGAGACAGTGTCAGCATTAGTTGAAGGTGAAACATTGATGCTATTCACTAGCAATACTGATGTTAGTGAACCCGAACTACCTGTTAGTTGAAAGTGAACTACCTGTTAGAGTACCCGAGTCGGTCAGCACTGACTGAATGGGAAGCATTGATGTTATTCATGAGGATTGCTGACAGTTGCAAGTGAATCTTCTCACAGTAAGTGGCTAGCCTCTTCAAGAGGCTTCAAGGGCCAAGAACATTTTCAGGCCAGTCCACAACAATCAATTAGTTACGGAAGCCTGCAACTGTGAATAGATTTTTCCATTGGGGGTGAGTTCTTTCATGAAAGACTTACTATTTAGAATACCTTCTTTTGCAAGGGGAAGTGGTCTGGTGGTAAAGTGGGGGAAGAGCGAGATTGCATTGCAAGCTTCACTATACTTGGGGGTTACAAACTGACCGACCAGCAAACTGACCGACCTGCAAAGTGACCGTCCTGCAAACTGACCGTCCTACAAACTGACCGTCTTGCAAAGTGACCGTTTTGCAAACTGACTGTCCTTATGACGTCATAAGGACCAGATAGAAATTTGTGTATGACGACATAATCCTAAGGCACTATAAAGACTGGGTACACACAATCGCCATTTTGTTCCATAGACTTCCCATCTCTCATACAAGTTTACATTGAGTGTGCTATGAATTTGCTAGTTTTGCCACTGTAATTTTAATAAAATAGCAATATGAAGGATTGCTCCGCACCAAATTTTGCAATAATGATGCCAAAGGCTTTCGAACGTTCCATTTTATATCTGATAGTTCTAGAATAGCCATTGAGTATTTGGCTAGAAAACTGTAGACATACTAGATGGAAACCAACTTCAACTTCCAGACTATGTGAGGTGAGTTTTAACCATCTTTTAACTTCAACTTATATTATTCTGTAACTATAACTATATTATAATATCGAGAAAAATGGATTCCACTACTATAGTTTCAATGAACTTATGGATTAGCCTATTATTTGTTAGCACTAACAACTTGCAGACATTATGTGGTGAAAAGTCTATAAACAGTCAATGTTTGCAATGGGCCCTCCATGGCCTAAAAGCTTTGCTTCAGTACAAAAAGTTGATTTTTCCACGCAATAATAGTCTATGTTAGTATTGAAACCAATTTGTAGCTAATTTTAATAAGTAGTACGCTAATGAGTTTAAGTAAGTTACACTTATCACAAAGCCTATATGTAGGCATATAGACTATCTTGGTAAATGAAGAATTAGTGAAAGTAGAATAACTTAGTTTTAGAAGAAAGTGTGAATTTTTCGATTAAACTGTGGTGGATGAAAGCTCTGAAACACTTGATGCTGAAACTGTTAATGTGATCCATACTGAATAATCCTATAATTAATATGACCCTGCATCCTGGATTGGCTTGTACAGCAACAGTAGAAGCCATTCTAGGATCATATCATTATGCCGATTATTTGAATTTGGGCTGTAATTCAGTTACTGTAATTCTCTATTTTTAACCAACTCATTTTTTCAGGTACATTTCACTATCTTCAGGTACATTTTGAAGATAGTCAATGGGAGTCATAGCAAGCAGATGGGTGGAAAAAGTTAAAGCCTAATGCTGTTCCAGCCATGTTTAATGTTCCCAACCCACCAAAACTGTTGGCGCCAAAACGACAATCTCACTACAATGTAAATTATTGATTAACATTTCGCCCATTAAAATTATGAATGGAAATCTAACATTGTATTGCAATGCAATAGCTGACTTATCATTATTTCAAGTAAATTTTAAAATTACTATTAATCTCTCTGAGGTTGATGGCCATTACACATATCCAAAATTATTTGATTCTCAATAAAATATCTCAAAGTGAACGTTGTTAATTGTATAATCCATGTAAACTAGTATTCATTTTTCTTCATTCATTCATGTTAGAAAATGTCTTCTGTATAATAGCAGCCAACTGACTATTGTTAGGTGTTACGAATAGCTTAAGTTTGTTAGGAGTGTAGCTCAGCATAGAGTCTCGTCTCTCCATGCTCTCTTCTACTATCATACTATTAGGTGTTTTTTTAAGTTGTGTACATAGAATACAGAGTACCCATGTTTCTGATTTATTGTAAGTCGAAGCTCCAAATTTTTTTATAAATCTACTTTGTACTTGGTTTAATTATCGACTACAGATGAGTGACACCATTTTTTTATGGTTTCATAATCAAAATAATATCCCAAACCGATTGCAACCAGAAATTTGTCGCCAACTAACTGGGGAGGTAAAGTAAAGTCTTGCCCCAAAATGTTCAACTTCAAATCAGAAGGTCTACTGATCATCAGATACTACTGAATCTTATCATTTATCTAGCAACTTAAGATTGAAGTTTTTTATCGATCAAGTGTATCATCATTGTCTCCTTTTGAATAACTTATTCTGTTACTATTTTTATGGCAAGTTTTTTGAATTGTGAGTATATAGAGGAAGGGGGTTTTTCACAAACATTATTGAAAATTTGGGAACCTGAATCCATTAATTTGAAATAGGCATTCGAACTTTTCCATTTGCATTCATGAACATTGATTATTTCCTTTTATTTTGCAGGTTATGAAAACTAGTGGAATTGTTGAATCTTTGAATATTAGTGGAACCTGTGAAACTGGAAAATCTGATGTAGTGGATGAAGTTGCACATCTTCATGAGGTTAGTAATAAATCGAATTCCTATCATTTTACTGAATTTATTGTCTGACACACAACTATTTCTTTAATAGCTGTGCAGCTACAGGAACAAGGTGGCACAAATCTTATAAAATCATAGAATGAACAATTGAGCTTCATGTGACACAATAATTTATATCATTCTGATTCTCTGAGACTGCAATAGGAAAACTGCATTGAAAAATTGAATAATCACTTGAATGAATATTTTTTAAATTTGAGACATTTGGGGTTGAATATTGAGAAATATAAAAGCCAAAAACGGCCATCTTGGGCCCAATTCATACAGGTCGGGCATGCAGCTTGGTGGAGATCTCGTGCATTCACAGCTTATAGGATCCCAAAAACATTCAGCCAATCAGACACCAAACTAATGTCTCTGCCACACTGCACCCCTGACCAGTATGAATTGGGCCTTAACCTTGGAAATGATAGACCCCGTTATTCCAATATGGCGATCATCAAATCAATCTTTTGAGAAATATCGTGAATAATTTGAGATAAACCATAATAATAATAATATCGAGTGACCTGGCAGGCTCAGATCTGGTGTCAGAGTTTTCAGGGTCTCTGACATGACCTAACGATTGCTTTTTAGGCAGCCGGGACCGACGACTTAACGTGTCCATCTGAGACATGGGAGTGGTCCGAGATAAATATTTTGCTGGGGCTGGGATTTGAACCCGGGCCTCTGAATTATAAAGCCAGCATCTGATCCAATCGACTACAGCCACTCCCGATGAACTATATTAAATAGAAGCAATTATTTTCATTGATACAATTGATAATTTGTTCAATGCAATGTTGGGTCCTTGGATACTTTTTATAGTATTAAAATTCATTAACATAATTTGGTACAGTATTCATATGAAGTATAACAACTATAATACTTGAATATTTATACTGTATATTTCAAAAATTCATATTTCTGTATATTTTACCTAAGATTCAAACCTGTATATTTTGTTACCTATACACAAATCAAGTGAATAATTTAATCTCTCTGTCACACACACCCACAGTCAGACTATGACACTAAACATACTTGCTTACATTCTAATGAGACTGCAATAAAATAATTTGCTTACTGTAAGAGAGTCTTTGTACTTTTATTTAATTTATTATATTACTCAGTATGTTATATTCTCAGTTTGAATAGAGTTTAAAAATAATATGTTCCAGGCTCAGGCTACAGAAGAACTGAAGGAAATTCTTCAGCTCGAAAATGAAGTCTCCTCACTGAAAGCACAGCTCAAGGAGAAAGAATCGATGATGGAGGTAATCCTGAATGAAGATCAGATATCTGCTTTGAAACGCATGCCAAACCAAGAATCCAAGACGCCAATTGCCAAGACTTCCTTCCAGATGGTGTAATTGAAACAGTTTTTCCCGAAAGTTCAAATCTGGACAGTGAGGATTTGAACTTATTGTTCAATATTGGGGGGAGCACTACGCTTGCATTGCTGGAAAATATCAAATGTGCGAACTGTGCTGCGTTCCTGAATCTTGGGGATACTAAAAATAACTGGCGAACATTTTATGTTGACTATCTCAGCATGGAAAATTTGAAGATGCCAAATGTTGAACTATTCAAATTGATAATCAATTGTGAAGTTTTATTTCGTAAATTTGGAACACACATACAGAAAAATGGATTGGATTCTATCAGTAAAAGAATTGTGAAAGACATTGTTGCAACAATAGTAATACCCAAATGCTGTGATTCAAAAATTAAAATTGTGAAACATTTCTTCACAGTAAGATGCTATGCATTTTCCAACTTCGATCAGAATGCTTACAGGAAGTCGGAAATGTATGGAACTTCATCCAAAAAGATAAAGTACCAGTTATATACGAGTAGCTTATCCGGCGAGCTTAATCCCTATCCGGCGTGTTAATTTCTACTTACCACCGCAGAAGCAGCAGCACTGTGATATCCACAGTATATTGCTTTTGATTTGTTTGTTTTTTTAGTTTGTAATACATATTTCTATAGTTGTTCTTGTTCAATGATAATATTAAATGGTGACTTGATGGTACATTCCAAGTACAAAGTTAAAGTGGACATGGAATGTAAGTTCATGAGAAATTGAGGAATACATTGAGAAATGGGTTGAGACCAAAAATGTGGGGTGATCAACATCATGAAGAATCTGCTTTATTATTTCCCTTAATGTTATAGTCAATTTCAGTTTATTTTCTTCTTATCTTATTCACTCTATTGTAATAATATCAAATATATTTTTTTTTGGAAAATATGAGGCTTTTGTAATTTGGTAAAGTGTTGAGTAATGCTAATAAGACTGGTTATCATCATTCCATTGTACATGAAGGACATTTCCTTTTTTTCTATAGATAACTTTGTCCTTCATGAGTTGTGTTATATTTCGGTTTGTTGATCAAGTATAAATATGTGTGAAAATATATATTGTTATTGTTGTCTATGATTTTATGTATTTTACAGTTTTTTTCTGAATATTGTGCTGTGCTACCAATTTATCCTAAATAGGTTGAATAGCATTTTTCACCCATTAACCTAAAGAAAGTTATCAGCTCCAAAATGGTAAATTCTTGATAAATTATAAATGGATCTATTGCTAATGAATAGGAAATCCAGTTTTCAGAGCAAATCAACTTATAATCTTCTTAAGAATTTTGGCAATATACAACACAAATCCACAAAACAATACCTCACAACACTCAAACATCATTACAAGCTAAAATACTTATCCATTTATATAGTTGGAAAACAATGGCTATAGGCTTGTAGACACACAAATCAAATTATACAAAATTAGAACACCATAAAACTGTTCAAATCTCAAATTAAAACATTATAAATTTCAATTAAACAGAAAAATAGGGAAAAATTAAACAGAAAAAATCAGAGAGCATAATATTAGCTTTTATTGCACTCACCATTTCAGATAATCGTTTTCAACTCTTCCTTTGTTGATGAAGAACTAGTCAATTTCTGCAAAGTAGATTCTAAATATTGCTTATCATTGGCGATGGGTGTGTTTCATTTACTTTAGTAAAAATTTCTGTACTGAGCTGTTTTAATTTAGTATTGAGGTAGTTTCTGTCCAAGACCTCCAAATTCTTAATTTTATCTGATATGGCTTTTAATTTCTCATCTAAATAACCTTTATCAACTTTATCATTGTTAATACTGTCCAACTGGGATGAAAAGCTGTCTGTTAAAGTTTTCACTTCTCCTAGAGTGTATTCTAAAGTTAGAGTTCTCTCTGCAATAGCTTCATCGATATTGGCACTGAAATTTTGTAATGAACTTAGGATATGTTCTCTTTCAATTATGTTCACACCAATATTCTTAGTATTTTCCGAAACGAGTTTGGTTATTTGTGAATCTAAATAAAATTTCACAGCTTCGCTGATTCCTTGCTGATTTATCGATTCAATTATTTTCTGTGTTATCAAGTCAATATCGCACGTAAGATTAGCACTACTAGGTGTATCAATCTGACCGAATCGATGCAAAGTCATCGTAACACTAAACAATTAGTTTTGCTTCTTTTAGCTCTTCAATTATAGACGCGATCTCAACATCATGTCCAGTGTTGCCAGGAGCTTTTGAGGAATAGAGTAAATTTAATCTTCCCACTAATTTGTCAAAATTATGAAGTATTGATAAATTCTATTATGAGATTTTTTTTTGCAAATTTCAATAAACCCCATCCCTTCTTTCTACTAATTCTTCTACTGGGAAATAATTTCTGAATCATTTGTGATTTGATTCCTGATTACGTTTAACATACCCTCTTCAATCTAAATGTATGCTTGTAAGTGTTAAGATTTTTTTATACTTATCCAGATCTCTCTGATTATAAAGATTCGAATTCGGTCTTGAACTGAATAATAACTCAAGTAAACCATGTGTTATACGAAATCTTTCATTATAAATATCTATATAACTGTTATTGAATATACTTGCTGATTTCCAATATAATACACATCATCTTTAGAATCATATGGAATTCCTAACTAATTGAATTATTCAATTTTTCTGCATGAAACGTTTTTAAGTATTGTTACAACACCTCATCGTTTTTACTGAAACCAAGTAAACAGTTTTCAAATTTAGTTGAGCTTAAAAGATTCTCTGTTGAACTCTCATAGCTCTTATCATAACTCGACTCCCCCTCCTCATCCTCCTCATCACCCATCTCCATGCTCTCTTCTTCCTCTTTTACTTCTTCCTTTTTTGTGTAAAACCATGATTAGAGTGAAAACTGGATTTGTTTTTTCCCAGTTCAATTATTGGCTCTATCAACGGTGAGAGCATTTTCCTATTGTATTCCTTCAAAATCCTATTGTTTTTCAAAATTGAGTAAGCTTTCATGCTTGTCACTGATTACTTTTCTCAATTTCTTAATCTTATCAATTAACTGACTTCTTTCTATTCAGTTTTCTGCTGCGTGTTTTAGACAATATGACTGTACAAAGAATTAATCTCTACTGAATGGTAAGGAATGCATCGAGCAAAACTCGGTACTTGCCGCTATTAATTCCGCACTTGGTCATAATAGTTACAAAATTATGAGGTTTACGATTCCAAACTTCATGGCAAAGTTAACTGAAATCTTTATAAGAGAAATCTTTATAACCCTTTCTGGCGTAGGGGTTGGCGATCCCATCGCCCAGTAGCCTAGTGCTGCTGCAGACAGCCTCTCCAGAGCCCTTGCTCCCCACCCCTCTTCTTCTTCTTCATGCTCTGGAGCTTTCAATTTCTAGAATGGCACCTTTCCACTGACTTAGCTTTGTGCCATTCTCTTGAGTGCATAGTTGGTGGGTGGCATGCTTACTGATCACGAACTATATCCTTTTTCTATCCTATCTGGTTTCCCTGACCAATACCTCTTTCTTTTCAAAAATTGTTTCTATTAAAGGGTGAATACCCACACCAAAGTGGACTGGCAATAACAGCTGCCATTGGGATGTCCATAATTTGAGGGTTTTGGTATTTGTTGGATGTTGGCAATGATGCATCAATAAAACGAATTTTCACTGCAAAAAGTATGTGTAACGCTAGTCCGCCCCCACACGGTGCACCTTGGATAATGCTAAATGGACTAGCACTAGCTGGCGGTCAGACAAACTTTAGTTCTCCTGACCAAACACAACACAACACTACAAATTTGAAATCACATACCAATTTCAAACTCAAAAGTCCTTTTAAGGACTACCAGACAAGAAATCTTGGGCCCTCAGTCCGGATTTGCCATTTGAATGTAGAGAGTATAAGCTATTTCCAAAGTCAATATCTTTCAAAGCATTTGAGACAAGACAATATTGACCTGGTTGCCATTCAGGAAACACACTGTAGCTCTGAAGATCAGCTGAAAAGAAGAGGTACTATACCTGGCTATGACCTACTTGGTGCTACATATCAATGTATATGGAGTTGCAACCTATGTGAGATGCAATATAGACAATGCCACCCTAATCTCCACCTCAACAGACAATGACATCAATGCTGTTGTAGTCAAGATAGGAAATATCACAGTGACTAACATCTACAAACCACCTAACACCCCATGGCCAACTGCAGTGATCCCAATTCAGCCTCACCCTGCAGTTTATTTAGGGGATCTCAATAGTCACCATGAACAGTGGAAGTATAGGGACTGCAATGCAAATGGTGAAGCTGTGGTGGAATGGGCTGAAAGTGGAAATCTTAATGTTGTGTTTGATGTGAAAGATCGGTTCACATTTAAATCTGCAGCTTGGAGGCAGGAGTACAATCCAGATCTATGCTTTTCCTCATGTGACAACAAGGGCCAACCACTTCCAATCACCAGACGAGTTCTCTTTGACTTTCCACACAGTCAGCATCGTCCAGTTCTCATAGAAATAGGTCACCAGGTCCCACTTGTGACTTCCACACCACATCCAAGATGGAACTTCCAAGAAGCTGACTGGGAAAGGTACTCAAAAGAACTTGATAAATGCCTGGTTGGATACCTCCTCTAAGTAAAAATTATGAACGATTTGTTGGGGCAGTCATTAGTACAGCTAAAAAGTGCATCCCAAGAGGATATCACAGAGGATATATTCCAGGCTGGTCCCAGAATAGTGATGAACTTTATCAAACCTTCTTGGAGACGGGTGAGCAAGAGGTGGCAGATGAGCTCCTTCATAGTCTTGATGAGGCAAGAAAACAGAAATGGATGAATGTGGTTGAGAACATGAACTTCCAAACCTCAAGTCGACAAGCATGGGCTCTTCTAAGGAAATTGGGCAGTGGAGCACCCATGGAAAGACAAAAAGCAGGTGTCTCTGCAAACACAATAGCATCTCACATAGTGGAAACATCCAGAGCACAAGTGGACAGAGAACACTCGACCAAAATAAAACATGAGTTGAGCCAACTTAAGAGACAGGCAACAGAGAGTGAATTCAGTCTACCTTTCACCCCAGAAGAAATCGCTTCAGCTCTTAGCATGTAGCTTCTGGAAAAGCACCAGGATTTGATAGTGTGAACCCAGAATTTCTAGTTAAATGTGGAAAATATGCAAAGGTATGGCTGGCTAAATTCTTCACTGATGTTATGCAAACTGGCAATGTACCCAAAGAGCTGAGGCAGTCAAAGATTATAGCAATTTTGAAACCAGGAAAACCAGCAAACTCAGCAAAAAACTATAGACCAATTGCATTACTGTCGGTGTGTATAAACTACTGGAGAGGCTAATCTATAATAGAGTATGCCAGAAAATATTTGAAATCATACCTGTTGAGCAGGCTGGATTCAGACCAAACAGGAGCTGTGTTGATCAAGTTCTATCACTTACAACATGCATTGAAGCTGGTTTCCAGAAGAACTGAAAACATCTGCTGCCTTTATCGATCTATCAGCAGCTTATGACACTGTTTGGAGAGAAGGTATGATCTATAAGCTCCTAAAAGTGACAAGTGTAAAATAACAGCTTGTCTTGTGAATAATATGCTGAGTGATAGAACTTTCAAAGTCATCATTGGATCTGATATAAGCTCACAAAGAAAACTTAAGAATGGTCTGCCTCAGGGCTCAGTTCTTGACCCTCTCTTGTTCAGTCTGTATATTGCTGACATGCCAGAAACCTTGTCTAGAAAACATGGCTATGCTGATGACTGGGTATTATCAACACAGTGTAAATCATTTGAACAGTCAGAGAAAATTCTTACAGATGACTTGAGAGAGATGGGTGCATACTTTCGAAGATGGCGTCTCCAACCAAATGCCAGCAAAACAGAAGTTGCATGCTTCCACCTGAACAATAGAGAAGCTAACAGAGAGCTAAGAATTCAATTCGAGAATAGAAGCCTTGAACACAATAAGGCTCCAAAATATTTGGGCGTGATACTTGATAGGACACTTTCATTCAAAGAGCACCTAACAAAGACAGCAGAAAAACTGAAAACCCAAAACAATATTATGCAAAAACTTCGCGGAACATCATGGGGAGCTTCAGCATCTACATTACGCTCTACAGCCCTAAGCCTTGTCTTTTCAGCTGCTGAGTACTGTGCTCTGGATGAATAGCTCTCATGTTCATAGGGTTGATGTTCAGCTGAATAACTCAATGAGAATGATAGGTGGTGTTCTGAAATCTACCCCTGTGGAATGACTCCCGGTGTTGAGTCACATCCCACCCCCAAATCTTCGACGCATGAATGCCCTCACTAGAGAGTACAAGAAGATACAGGAAAATCGAAGCCTGCCAATACATGATGATATACAAGATGCCAATCAGAGCCGTCTGCAATCTCGTAAGCCACCAGTTAGGACGGCAATTACAGCCTTAGATTCAGGTTTCCGTATAACTGAGGCCTGGCAACAAGCGTGGTCAGCAAAGCAGAACATTGACATCCCATTTGTGGCCAAAAGGCCACCAGGCTTCGATTTGCCTCGTAAAACATGGTCGGCATTGAACAGGGTACAAACTCATCATGGTAGATGTGCCTATCTGATGCATAAGTGGGGGAAGGCTGACTCCCCTTTCTGTGAGTGTGGAGCAGTCCAGACTGTGAGACACATAGTGGAGGAGTGTCCCAGATCAGCATACATGGTGCACATGAAGATTTCCTGGTGGCTAAACCAGCATCAATAGCCTACTTGAATACCCTGGAAGCATGCCTTTAATTTCCAGGTCAAAAGTGACTAAGATATTTTCATTCGTTTTATATATGAATTTTCTATTGTTTTCTTTTTTTTTTCGAATTTTGTGATCATAAATGTGTTGTGTATACTGCCATACGCTAAATAAATTTATAAGAGATATCTCCTCCAACATGATCTCTGTGAATTAATTTGAGACTCAATAAATCTATATTGAAGATTATTATCATATTTGCATTGTCCCTAGTAAAATGTTTCTGCGTAGCTCCATAACTCTGAATTGAATATGCTGTGTCATATTACAATGTCGGCCCATAGTAGAATATCTCTCATTTGAGGTACATGATTAAGTTGTGAATCATCAAATATAACTAAAGAATATTCTGATATTTGTTTGGATGTGGTATAGATTCAGAATTGTCGTTTATATGAAATTCAATATCCTTCAGTTGGAAAAAACATTTTTTAAAAAATATATATTCATCTTGATACTCACTCTTGGTATGCAAGTATATAGTTTTAAATCTCAACTCATTCTTTGAAAAAATTTAATTAAATAGCAAATTGGTCTTACCACAGCCTGAAGAGCCTATATAAGGATCCTTGCATTATGAGGTAACAACTTACCATTTTTACACCATGCTGGGATTTCTTTCTGTCTTATAATCTTGTCAAAATTCACTATCAGGATATTACTCATGTTAGACACATGTACAGCATGTGATCTGATAAGGAACTGATCATTTTTTGTAAGTTATCGAGGGGGTGTGTCACTCACCACATGGCTCTCTGAGTGTGGATGTGTATGTCTTATCACATTGGAATGTGGTCAATGCATGCTCACTGTCACTCCCTCTCCCTTTCGCATTAATGCACTAGCAAACTGATAGAAGTTTCTCACTCCATATATCGTTCCCTCTCTCTCCCGCACCCTCTTTACGAGAATGCATATGTCTGCTTCTCCTTATCTATGGCTTAGTGAAAGATTTTCTAAAGCAAATTACGAAAATGAAACTACAGATTGAAATGAAACTGAGAAGCATTTTTTGATAAAGATGTATCATATTTACACCAAATCTTTGTGACATTCACAGTGAATGCAATGTATTACAATAGATTTTTTTTTCATCTAATAGTTGACTTCTACTAATATAACTATGTGTTGAAAATCCAATCCACTTAACAAGCAATCCTTTTTTGTCACAATTTAATATTTTTTCAATCAGATATACTTGTCTCTCCAATTCGTTTGATTGTGTTTTTTCAATTCCTTCTCCATAAAACCTACCACTAATTACTTCTCCTTTAAATCTCGCAAGCTGTATGTTACAGGTTGAGAAGGGAATATAGAATTAATCACAAAATACTCTGTGCTCCAATTTATGTTATAAGATTTATCGAAAAAAACTCTTTCCTTTGAGATTCGTACAACATCTCCTAGCTTAAATTTTGGTTTTGAATTTCTCAATTTATATCATCTATTGAATGCAGAATTCAAAGACATTGAAACATGGTTACAATCTTTTTCCCCCACATCTTTAGGTTTCATTCTAATAATTGAAGTGTGCATTGTTGCATTATAATCACGAACCAAACTGTCTAGCTGGGTGATCCAGTTTTTGGTTGCACATTCAGTTAAATATCTATGAATTTTTGCTTTAATTGTTCTATTAACCTTTCAACTATGGAAGCTTTCTCATCACTAAAAACATGGTAATGTTTAATACTGTATCTATCTAATACACTTCAACTTTTGAATTAAAGGATTCTGTTGCCTGATCTGATTGAAACAACTCAACTCCCTTATTTTTAGAAATAATTGGTTCGAGTGCATCAAATAAGATTGACTTGACTCGTCTTTCAATGGTACACAATATGCGAATTTTGGAAAACAATTATTAACAACTAAGATATACGTATAACCTTTATTAAAATGTGATAAACTGCTCATCTCAATGAGATCGGCTCAAAGCAAGTCTTTTTCACTTTTCAACTCATATTTGCGAGTGGGATAGTTGACACGTGGCATGCTATGAAGTTCTAACACTATCTTAGATCTAATAAGATTCATATTTACAACAGGAAATCAAAATTAGTGGTGTTGGATGATCATCATGGGACATACTGAGCAATCAGTTAGAGCGTTATTGGCACTCTATGATGTCCAAAAGACAAAGTGTCCACACTGTTCTCTGCAATGTATCTCTTGTCGTCATAAGGACTCAAGCAGATTTTTGCACATTCAATCTGATACATGGTGTGATTATAGGATCTCATCATATTGCATTTTTCAATGTGTTCACAATGTTCAATCAATGATTTTTTGTATAAATTGAAATAAAGTTTTCTACATTTCACTCCACTCTGTACACCGTTTGCTACACATTTATTTACAGGTTCTTCATTCTCATTACATACTAAATATGAGTAAAGTTTAGATCAAAGCCCAATAAATTGATGGATGGGTTTAGACACTGTCTCATCCTTGAACTTTCCTACAACTTTATTCCTCTCCATGGAAAAGCAGGGGTGGTGAGGAGGGTAGTTACTAGTGTCGAAAAGGTTCAAATTTTCTTTAATCAACTGATACATGTCCTCCACTTTCACATTTAGAAGAAAACTATCGGTATCGGTCAAACAGAGTTCTATGAAATCTCACAGTATAATTTTTTGTAATTTACAATAGAGAAAATCGTACATATGGAATTTACTCAACTCCAGTACGGAAAACCCGGAAAAGATAAGCTTGTCCATTTTTAGTTCCAACTCATGAGAGAAAACTGCGATCACATTCGGACTAATTATTTGCCTGCGTTTGCATAACGGATTTGAAATGTACTTATCTAATCGTTTTCCGTCCGTGATAATTTTAACATTGATATGCTTGCGAACTAATTGTATAGTCTTACCAAAAATCAAATTACAACAGGCCTTAAAGAATGATAATTCAAATTTATTTTTTGTGGTCTGTCTATTGCGGATTTTGAAGTCGATGTAGCTTCTCAGCCAGGGAGATTGGGAAAAGCTAATTACGCGATGTACTCTCATTGATTGCAAACCGAGCTGAAGGTAGAGTTTTAAATTGAGGTAGTGGACAATGTACTTTTCATGGTCGAAAAGTGTGTTCATGAGCTTTTTGGTTCCAGTTTGACCGTTCTCATTTGTTTGATAGTTTGACAGCAATTTGTGTGGAGGTGTTTGGTAGAGAGGCATGAGTGGGAAGCTGGCATGCTTATCATGTAACTCTTTCAGATACTTGAGATCACATTCTATCATATATCCAGTTTCTGAATTGCTGTCGAAATTCGCGAAATCAAGCTTGGAAATTTCTTTCTCTGTGAGGAATTTGAAATTTCCAACAGGAAGTTTCGACTCATGGCTTCCGAGTATGAACTGTTCGCATCAATATAAAGGAGATAATTACTAGGTTTTGAGGGGTCATATGTCTCAGGTAGATGCTTCTTATTCATCTCACAATAACGTTTACCAATAAATGAGACCCCACCCCTCATCACCGCCTCAAACATGAGATGCATGTCAGGATGTGTGATCAACTCTAGTTCAACCTTAGTGTACTTCAACATACAATTCCAGGTAAAGTGCGTGAGGGAAACAAAATGAGTGACATCAAGGCCATATGAGCTAAAAAGCATAGACCTCATAGATTCAAAAACTTTCGCTAATAGCAACACATCCAAACATAAATAGAAATTGTGATATTCACCAAGTGATTTCAGTTTGAATGTCGAGAACACTCTCCGTGCATGCTCATATCCTTCGTGAGACAGAGGTGTATCAGTTAAATCATTATGGAAACATTCAATGAGAGAAAGTGATGTTTCTGCAAATTCTTGGGACAACTCATGTATGAGTAATGATATATTCCTTTTTTCAATAAGAGATGTCTGTGTTCACGTGGCGGGTCATGAAACACTGAAAATAAATGTTCGTACTTCTTTTCCATGTCTGTACTCTCTACCAAATTACGCACCAATACTTCCAAGGATTCATTCATAAACTTGTAGGAATCTAAAAATTTAATTTTGCCTACTGAAAGTGTCAAAAATCTCTCTGACGTATTTGCAATGCAGGAAATTTCTTTTTTGCATTACCGAGTGCTGTCAGAATGAAATGTGAATCAAACCCGAGTAATTGTTAGAATAACACGAAATGTAATCAGGAGTACAAGCCGATAAATTACAAGAAACGTGGGCTGCACATAGGTAATTTCTGGTTTCATGCGCATGGTGATGACATTTAATATCGGTGTCTAAGAATGGTTTGGTGCAAAGCCCGCAGTTTACCGAATTTGGAAATTTGCACTCTTGACTTTCGGATAAATGTTGCATCGGAATTTCACATTTCATATCCTCATACAAAATGTCACCGAGATCTGTAATTTCCTGAAGAAATCTCTCCATGATTTTTCTATCTAAATTACTCGATCTATGGAGTACAGGTCTGTGAGCGATTTCCCCATTAACATAATAACAACAAAACAATACCTGCAGGGAATATGTCATGCTGTTTTCTTTGTATAGCTATGAGTAATTTCATTGGAATCGGATTCATCATCATCATTATCATCGATATTAACAACAAAGTTTCTAAATCCGTGTAAATGGTATACTTTTTCTTCAATGTGGTGCCTAGTTTCTTGAATTTAATTGTGTCTCCGTGTTTAGGATATGAAACACACTGTGATTCAAACTTGAAACAAAGCTGCTCATGTTTCATCAAATTTGCTTTGCCATCATAATTTTTAGATTTGGTCGATGTAATCTATGAAAACAGAAATTACAAATGTGTACTTGACCCTTGTGTTTTGATAGGTGAGAGAGAAGACGTGATAATCCGTTTTTCCCATTCACTGTATTAATTAACAAGAATGTGTTTTTCCTGCATCAGCTTTCAGCATTAAAAGGTTATTTGGTGCTTACGAGTGCAGAAAATGCTCGTTCAGTAGGGGAAAAACTTTTTGTTGTCATAAGTGATGATGTGAATTGCAATATCTGGATTCAGTATTTCAAATTTCTTAATATCGCGTGTCATCACCGGAAAATTTACACCTCACATATTAAGTGTGTGAGTAAACTTGCTCAAATACTTTACAGTCAAGAGTGAGTTCATTGGTTTTTGATGGAAATATATGAGGACTGACCATAAAAAGCATTTTTTGTCAGACAGATTTTTGACATTTATAATGCAATGTTGTTTCTAAGAAACTGGGGTGTTGAATGAAACTGGATGTGAATATTGGATTGAATTCAATCATGTTCACATCCAGTGAGTCAATTTTCTTGAACACCCAACCGCTGCCATGTCCAACAAAGTTCTCAAAATATGACAGGATTTTTTTTACAGCCAACATGAAATGATCATTAAAATCTTCATAATACTCAAGCACATTTAGTGCTATGTTGAAGTAACTATGAAGAATAATGAGAGATGAGACAGACTCGCTAACCCCATCATTCATCACCACTAATTTATACAATGAACATTTCAGACAATGAACCATTTTACATTGCCATCATGCCGTGCCGCGTGCTCCCTAATTATGTCAAAAACGCGACATTTCGATCTCTCAAGCACATTCTCGATGATGATTTCCTCGGGATGCTGGATGTTAATATGATGGTGGACCACGCTGGAATTCACGTCATGTAGTCGCATTCCCTCGGCATGATGATGTTGATGATGACGATGTTAGATTCTGAAGAACAAAAGAATAACGATCAGGAAGATATAGAATAGACTGATAGAGTACAACTGCATGTTTTAGAATCAGTTGTGAATTAGCATTGGTAGAAGAACGCTGTGTGGAAATGTTATCTCAACAACAGATAATGTTGCATGAAGGATTAGATTATTAACTTTTGATAAAAGATGGACGAAATCTTCTCACCATTTGTCGGCGGAAACATGGAGAAAGAGGGATTCATATTCGCATGTGTACCAGACATTGTGCGCTGTGTATTTTGTTCAATTTATTTGGGGAAATGGAAAGAAAGTGACATACCAGCAATAGAACATGCAATGTACAGTCCGAACTGTGCATTGAGAAGGAAAGATAATATAACAATCGAAGTGGAAAATTTCAATAAAGTATCCTACATCAATATGAAGAAAGATATTTAACTTTTAACTTCTATTTCTTACATAAAAATCTTTATCTGCAATGTGTCTATTACAAATATATTATCGAAAATCATTTGAAAAAGTAATACATTTACAGTTTTGTTTATATGAAGAGTGCAAGAAAGAAGGAGGAGGAGAAGATTAGTCATAAAATCCTAACTTATTAAATCCATAAGATATTTAACTTTTAACTTCTATTTCTTACATAAAAATCTTTATCTGCAATGTGTCTATTACAAATATATTATCGAAAATCCATTTGAAAAAGTAATACATTTACAGTTTTGTTTATATGAAGAGTGCGAGAAAGAAGGAGGAGGAGAAGATTAGTCATAAAATCCTCCCCTCCGAGGACAAAAATTGTCCTCCAATGACAAAAATCCTCCCCTCCGAGGACAAAATCCTCCCTCCCTCCGAGGACAAAAATCCTTCTTCCGAGGACAAAATCCTCCCTCTGAGGACAAAAATTGTCCTCTGATGACAATAATATGTCATCGGAGGACAATTTTCCTCTCCTCCGACTCCCCTCTGGGGATAAAATCAAAGTAAAAATGTACTTACATGTGTTGGTTGATGCGAGAATGACAGGTATCTCCTCGGCTATAGATATGCAGGTATAGATGGCTATCTGGCTAAGCTCCTTTCTCCTATTGTGTACTAACCTCTCAGGTATGTTGCCTTGATGAGAGCTCAACTGGTTATGATGTCGGAAGCCGAGTTGAGAGCTGAGCACTCCAATGCTGTGAGAACAATGAAATATTCGATAACTGATAATATAAAATCAATAAGCATCACAAGAGGCGGGATGCTATTCAAAAAATATGGAATGTTTGAATGATTGTAACGGTTTTTTATGATAGGAGAGATACTTACAAATCTGAATGATGTTGATAACGATGTGGGAGGATATAGCAGCAGGTGCTGTTCTGTGGCTAGTCCTAGGGGGGAATTTTTTCTCACCTCTAGCACGTGTGGCTCGCACTCGCACGAAAAATTATTAACTTGTATGTGTACAGATTTTTTTATAAAACAATCGATCATTGGAAAAAATCTGTACACATACAAGTCTTTGATTATTATTATATTTGATAGCAAGGAATATCATTTGAACTGATTAGAGATACAATTAAATTACAAGATATTATTGTTTGAAGTAATCGCTCATGCATAAATTATTTGATAGCAAGGAAATATTATTTGAACTGGTTGGAGATACAATTGAATTACAAGATATTATTGTTTACAGTAATCACAAATGCATAAATTATTTGATAGCAGGACATATTATTTGAACTGATTAGAGATTCAATTGAATTACAAGATATTATTGTTCAAAGTAATTGCTCATGCATAAATTATTTGATAGCAAGGAAATATTATTTGAACTGATTGGAGTTACAATTGAATTACGAGATATTAGTGTTAAAGTAATCGCTCATGCATAAATTAGTACTCACTTTGAGATTGTGTAGTAAATCTATTGATCAAGTTCTCTAGTATGATTCGACGAATCTGATTTGATGATAATCTGAAACAAATAAGACACTAATCAAATATTTTTCAACAGAAATGTGCTGCAATGGAGAACAAGTCATCGCTTGTCCCCCTGATGAAGAAAGTGGAGAGGGCAGAGGAGGATGAGAGGAGGGAGATGGACTTTGTCCAACTCATCAATCAGCCTGTACCCAAACCCTGGTGTCACTGAGAGAGTTGAAAGAGGATGCTCCCTACCCCATTATCAGCGCCAGGGAGCATACCATAAACACAGATGACGAGTTTTTTTTGAAAATTAGCAATGCAGAACAACTCTGTGTGAGGTATATTTACCACAAATTTGCTTCCTGCATTAGCACTGAAAAATTGTAGAGTTCAACAAAAATTGTAAAAATTTGGTAATGATAGTATCACATAAGTCAGGGAATTGGACTGATATAAGAATTGTTAAGCATTAAAAATTTTCATATCTATACAACTCGTCAACTTATGTGTTACGAATTGTAGCAATGTATGTGTTAAAGTAGTATTAGTAGTGAATAAATTGTGTACATATTTGATGAAAAATTGTTTTCAATTCTTACCTGTTTACACTTGTTCTTGTTGTTGACAAGTTCACAATGAATAGTAGAAACACAGTAGTAATGGTTCACCTTTCATGTCCTTGCACTCTGTTGCGAATGATATGAAAAAGAGCAGAGCTCCCCTTTTATAGTTTGTTGCAAGCATGCACAGAGCCAACGTCTTTACTACTACACACACACAGACACACACACGCACACACACACACACACACATACAGCCAAGTGGCTTCGGTGAGTTGATACATGGCTCTCTCGCACATCTGTTTTGGCATGTGTTCCTACAGATATGGGTGGGTGCGATAACATCATTTCCCCCTTTCAAATTGTGTTCACCTTTTCAGATTTGTTATTTGAAATAATATTCTTATCATTCGAACAATGTTATAAGCACATAGCAATCTGATAGTGTGTGTGTGTGTGTGAGTTCATTTCCAACTCAATTGAAAATTAAACCAATTCAATTTTCTTCTGATTAAGTTAGTGTAATGACTAATTAATTAATTAACTTCAGTTAATGTTCACCATTGAGTTGAAAGGTGAGAAAATGGTATGTAGGAGAGAGCAAAGTTCGAGGAAACGAGGTAGAGGAATCTTAGTTCAGCAGCAAAAGTTTTTAAGGGTGTGACGGGTTTAGCAGGTAATGTGACATCCACTATTCTAAATAAGCTCATTGACCTTCACAAAATGAAATTCACATTCCTGGATATCAGTATTGCGGGCCGGGCACCAAGGTTAATGAAAGGTTAAAGAGAGGTGATCAAGATATAATTCATTAGATAGAGCCTGTAAGGTACATGAATATAGCGTATACACAAAATAGTGATAATAAAACTCGAGCGATAGCTGACAGAGCTCCAGCGAATGCAGCGTAGGACATATTCAAAAATCCAGAAACACCCCTTGCCAAGAAAGCACTTAGCTATCTTGTTACAAACATCATGAAAGCTAAAGCAGCATTTGGTGGGTCTTTGAGAAAGAAGAAAAAGAAGAGGAAGAATTAGAGGAGAAGTTATAGTAATGATATTGGACGCAAAGCTATAGCTCAGTTGGAAGAGCATATTGCAGGAAAAGGGTATTTTTTGAAACCTTTTCCTCAAATGAATAGAGGGGGGAGAGTTTTTAATCTCACCCTCTTTACCACCACCATCATCATATGGAGTGAGTTTATTCCCCTAAAACAAGTTGAGGAACGTAGAACAACAAAGAAGAGTAGGAAGAGAAGAAGAAGAAGACATGAATATTGAAGGAGAATTGAGTAATTATGATTTGATTGATTGGTTGAAATTATTACAGACTCGGCTAAGAGGTATATATATGCTAGATGCATTACCCAAGAAAATTCTAAAAAACGAGAATGACATTGTGAATTAGCAAGGGAAAGCAAGGATGGCACACATTGGATTGCATATAAAAGAGTCGGCTCTAATGTTTGGTATTTCGATCCAATATTGGAAATTTACAACCACCATACGAATTGGAAAAATATTGGAAAAAAGAAATTGGAGTAAATATATTTTATAATGTAGAGCACATGCAACCATTAAAAGTGATTTTTGTGATCATCTTACGTTATTGTTTCTTGCAATCAGTTGTGATTAAGTGTTTGTGCTGAACACACATTACAAGATGGTTGTTATTACATTTAGATCTAACACAAGTAGCCTCTACAAACATTAACAAGAATTATAGAATTGGATAAAATTGTGAATAGGAAATTGGATTGATCAATTTTTGTAGTTACAATAGTATTGGAAACATTAACAAGGGAACAAATTCCAGCTTCAAATATGGTGATAGATTAATTGAGCTGGATACTGGTGCATATGAAGTTGAGGATATTATAAAATCTATAAGGATAAATTGAATATTGATGAGAAGAAGAATAAACTTATCATACGTGCAAACACAAATACTATGGAGATTGAAATTCATTCTGATGAAGCTATTGATTAACATGTACTGATTCGATTTGTAAGATACTTGGTTTTGATAATGTTGTTTGCAAGCAAATAAATCGCATTATTACCAGCATTTGGTTAACATAACAAGCATTGGTAGTATTGTACTCGAGTGTTATTTACCATGTGGTAGTTACTCTGACGGAAAACACAAACATATAATTACGAATTCTTGCCAAAGGTTCCTAGCGGTTATTTAATAACGAAGTATCATCACCAATTTTTATGTACCTTTGAATACGCATTGAATTCAAACTATTAATGTAAAGGTAACAGACCAGAACGGATCATTTATTAATTTCCATGGAGTACAATTACAATTAGGTTGCACATACGTGAAAAACAAAAGTAAACATAATGGGTTATCTTGTTCTCAATCCATGTTCAAATAAGACGTGTACACACAATGTCATTGGAGAGACGAACGTGAGAGCGTCAACACCTAAAAACAAATGTGCTTTGTCGGCTAAAAGTGCGAGAATATTGGAAAAGTTGGGTTTTATAGTTGATTGGCAGAATTTTAGGAGGAGGAGGAGCCGCAATTAGTGAAATTCTGGACGTGGAGACAGAGCTTCAGTTTTATAATGATATAACCAAATTCCAATTTCACACTCATACAGTTCATTGGGGACAAGAAATAAAAAACTCTGATAAGGCACGTATTGGCATAAATTCTTTAGATGTCTACTCTTTACCTTGCAAATCATTATATTTGGATATCATTCATATTTATAACAAATAATCACAGGTTCACAGTTAAGGAGAATGTTGAGTTCCTGCATGTTAATAACAAAGGCAGATCTTTAAATATTCTAGAGGCTTCAGAAATAACAAGAATAATTAAGGAAAATTCCCAGTATAGTTTAAATGATCAGATTCATTTCAACCAGTACAACACTACGAATTTAGTTTTATCATAAAATTGTAAGCATACATTAGTAATAGTTTTTCCATTTACATATTTGTTTTATTATCTTTCACACTTGTTTTCTTGGTTCTTATTTTGTACTCATAGTAAATTTTATTATCATGGTGATTCTGTTGCTTGAGCCACCATTTTTTCACACCATTGAGGGGCAGGAGACAGTCTAGCTAGGCCAATGACAGGCGTCATGCCCTCGACCAATAGCAGTACTCGCCTACTAGTATAAATTCTGCTGCTCTTGTATTTAGTTTTAGTTTATCAGAGATTGACAATGGTGTAATAACTGAAACCGTCTTTCTAATTATCAATAAATCAGTGTTTTTTGACAATTTCTTAGTCTTTCCCATTCAACATTTATATTTATTAAGGGAACAGTTAGCTGTACAAAACCGGAACAGACCCGGCTGGACTACCAGTTGCGGCAGACTATAAATTAAGCAGTAACGTAATCGGCAACCTTTTTGACAAAATACAATATGAATTGGCAGGTCAGTAAATTTCTAAATCAAGATTGATTGGATTTACATCCACAATTGAAGCTATACTAGTGAAGAGTACGCTCGATAAAAACACATATCACTTGGCCAGTTTTGACAGAGCAGGATATGCGCTAACAGATAATAAATTCACTTCCTGTGTACCGCTGAAATTAATCCTCCCGTTTTTTGAAGATTTTCAAAAAATAATTTTAAATTTGGAACAGGAACTCATCTTATTGAGGTCACTGACAGACCTAAATTGTGTTGAGTCTGCAACTGGAACAAGCGTTAGTGTGAAAATTACAAAACTACAATGGAGAATGCCCTACATAACTTTAGAAGATCATGTAAGACTGAAATTTTTGAGACTGCTTGATGCTGACACTCTACTGAAATTGGGTTTCCGGCATTGGGAAATTTGTGAATTACCAAATTTGCAAAATTCACTAAACCATTCTTGGGTAGTTCACACCACATCGATTTTTGATAGTCCAAAATATGTTATAATTGCATTTCAAACCGATCGTCAGAATAAAATTAAAAAATCAATATCTAATTTCGATAGCTGTGATATTCACAATGTTAAAGTATATTTGAACAGCGAGTATTATCCATATGAAAATCTGCTAGGTAAAAAGGAACTATATACAGGATATTTTTGGATTTCGCTCCTTGTATTATAATCATTCAATCAATAGCGAACTCGGAACAGAAATCGACTTTAAGACGTTTTGTGATTCAACACCGCTGGTTGTTGTGGATTGTTGTGGAGACCAAACAAGTCATTTGAAATCTTCGATAGATGTTCGTATTGAAATGGAATTTAATACTGCAGTGAATACTTCCGCTTATTGCATTTTGATTAGCGATCGTGTGATGGAGTACACCTCTGACGAGCATGGTGAAAGAAGTTCAGTAATTTTTTTGATAGAGTGCACTGTGGCAATATTATATAAGGTGTGCACCCTGACAAATTGGTTCATTATCAGTTTCACCTTTGAACAGGTAATATCTAAAATGTCCTATTATTTGTGTTCTGATATTTTGGAGAGTAAGAACAAAGTGCAAACTCAGCCATTGGTATCCAGTGCGATCTTGATCCTGATAGTTCTATTATGAGCCAAGGTGCAGTACGCCGATCCAGAAGCCACAGGAGGTGGAGGAGCAGAAACGGGAGGAGGAGGAAAAAGATGGAGAATTTGAAGAGTCTGCCAAACAGAAAGAAGTGGACAAGCAAGCGAGTACGAAAATTGCTACAGTTGATCTCAATGGTTTAAACAAGATTGTAATTGAATTATTGTGAAAGAACTTGCCATAATTGATCAGTTAATAATTATATTGTATTCCATTTCAAATCGTCATTTGCAAAGACGGAATTGAGTGCAAAATTGTATAACGATGTAACATGGTTAGAACGTCACTATCAAAATAAAATGGGAAGATGGAGATTTAGAATACACTGAATCATTAATACGTGATTACCTTGTAGGTTATGAAAAAATTTTCACAAAAAGAACTGAGAGAGCAACGTTTTTAAGAAGATTGCATACTAAAGTTCAATGTATACCAGAGGATTTTGCAAAACCCAATTCAGCTTTTTCATTAGTTCATGGTGTTTGCTGTGTGTAACATTCATAAAATAGACCAGATGGACGATGTGCTTTGTTCAGTGCTCAACATTATAATTCTTTGTTGTTCAAAAATATGTATCAAACAAATAATCCATGTGTGAAAGCAATCGAATGCAAAGTATGAAAATGGCCGCGATGTACACGAATTCGCAGAAAAGAAACTTTGCTTGTTATGGATCTTCTACAACAGAAAAGAGATTCAGTGTGTTTATTGCATGCATGCATTGAGACTGCATAAAGCACGTTCATGTTGCCTGTCTACAATTAATGAAGAAGACCACTTAATTACTCTATAAAAGTCACAGCCTATACTTAGTTTTGTTCATTCGCTTATCATGGATCGAGAAAGTGGTTGGCTGCTGACAACGAGTGGAAGTGAGGTTAAAACACTGTATTGATTGGTATGATGAGTATGAAATTGCAGTTAGTAAATCAACTCGTAAAAATTATAGTTTGGCGAACAATTGAAAGACATTTTTCTAAGCACAGTTAATTTGAATGGCATAAGAGACTATCTATGTTATTATCTCCTCATAATTTGTGTATAGATAAGTTAATTAGAATTGAAGATGAAATCATGAATAGTTGTAGTGGAATGTGTAAATAAACTTTTTCTGTGTTCAAATGATTTTTCATTCCAATACCCACTCACTTTTTAGTCTAGTAGCTGCTCAGAGCTAGACCTGACAACACCAGCGCATGGCCATGATCTTTTTATACAAGTGAGACACGCCCCTTTCAACCATCTGTTGATGTTAACAAGTACACGGCGTGCACATTGTCAATTTATAGAACAGAGACATGTGCCAAACAGGGGGCGTTAACATGCAGTGTTATGGTTTTTCAAAATTCAAAAATTAACTTGTCTCTTGATGGCAATTTCATTTAACGAATTTGATTCAATTGCAAAGAATATTAAATTTTCAACAGGATGTCAAGATGCTGATTACCGTTAACAAAAAACAGAAAATGTGCACTTTCCAATTTTATCTGAGATATTCGAATTACTCGATTACTAGACAGTGGACATCTACATTATGATTGTACAAATGATTCGCCATCATCTGTTGTTACAAATTCTGATGAACTTTGGAAATGCTTGTACAATATTGCAGATAAAAAATTTGAAAGAACTTAGATCATTGACCTCTTTGTGAGAGATATGGATACACTTTAATCTGACAGTATAGCATTAGATGTGAGAGAGAGAGAGAGAGAGAGAGAGAGAGAGAGAGAGAGAGAGAGAGAGAGAGACGAGAGAGAGAGAGAGAGGAGAGAGAAAGAGAGAGAGAGAGTGATAGAGAAGGAGGAGGGTGAGAGAGAGAGAGATTGAGGAGTGGGAGGGGGAAAATCTATTTTAAGACACTCCTCACCATGTGTGAGAGGGGGTGGGGGTGGGTGGGAGGAATGGAGAGGGGTGAGAGGTGGAGGGGGATTTCGGCATAAAAGTGTGTTAAAGTATCAGTTCATATCTACTATACTTAGTTTTGAAAATGGTTTTTGTGAATTGATATGACTCAATTACATTGAAAATCATACTAAATGGATTGGTGTGGTATTCATCCAGCATTTAGCTGATAGCATATTCCTAGGACATGAGAACTTATTGACGATGGAACAATTGATTGAAAAATACTATACTGTACTAACTTAATGGAGGTTGCCAAAATATTTCAACGTATTGGTAATGGTTTTAGAAAAAATAATTTGAAAATACAATTACTATATAAAGCTACGTTTACATCAGAGTTATTAACAAAATGTTAATAACTTGATCCTTATAGATTCTATTAGATTGAACTTAACTTATCATACACAGCGATGAACATATATATGTGTTTGTCTAGCTCCGTTCAAGTTAATAACATTTTGTTAATAACTTTGGTGTAAACGCAGCTTAACATAATGGAGTTGACAAAATATTTCATACATGTAGCCCATTGCTGCAGCATTCTCAGCCTAGAGAAAATGCAATATGGAAGTCTTATTCAACCTAAATTTTCCTCCATAATATTTATCATGATCAGATGAATATTCTCTTACACCTTCTACTTTTAGTCACTGATTACACATGATATTACTATTTCAATCAATTTAAAAAACTCGAAAATTGCATGAATCGGATTAGAATGTAGTTGGAAGTTCTAGGTCATAAAAGTTGGTAAAATTACCATTATTTGTTTTTGAAAAGTCAAAACTTTTCTTAAACTCTCCTACATCATTTATCCGAATAGTTCAAGATCAATTTGTTTACTACCTATTAATCACATTAAGTGATTACAATATTATATAGATGTAATGCTTACAAGCATTACAGTTCTAGTGTAGATTTAATTTTTCGCTCTTCAGTAAAGGAACAAAATGTCGACTGTGTGTACCTGGTATTTATAGAGCCCTAGGTTATTTAGTTACACATCAATGACGTCATAGTACAACCAGCCGGATGGCAATCCGACTGTTCTTATGACGTCATAAGGACGGTCAGTTTGCAGAACGGTCACTTTGCAGGACGGTCAGTTTGCAAGATGGTCAGTTTGTAGGATGGTCAATTTACAGGTCGGTCAGTTTGTAGGTCGGTCAGATGGTATACACCCCACTACACTCAGTGCTACGAGTGTCAAACTCCCGAACTATGCTCCTCAAACGCCAGGATTGAAAGTTATTCAAACGTTCTTAAATCATTCACTATGAAGAGATAGCAGATCTTGTGTATATCTAGCGTATTGTCCTGTCACCAGCTGGCTCAGATCTTAGAAAAGTAGACTTGAGATGCGCGGGAACACTAGCGTCAGTTGATAGATTTCCATAACAGCAAGGAAAGTTGTGTGAGTGCACCACACCAGATTTTATTATAGATACTGTAACACATATGACATGTACAAAGTGTATTCAAACAGGCAAACTAATTCTAATAACCATTGTTGAGATAACTATATCTTGCTAGAATAAACAGGTTCTGTTATGGTACTTTGAATAACACAGGCTATTTTTAAATGAATAAATATCTATTAATTATAGAAGGTAACTAGTACCCTTGTGATATTCCAGAATGAAACAAGATTGGTTTCGACATTTTCAATAAGGACTCTCTGGACAATGACATAATTAGAAACTGGTCATGATTATGTTGAATATATAAGGGTAGGCCTACTGGTTATTTTTTATAATTGAACATTAAAGTTGCCCTATAAAATGAATACTTTATAAGATATTCATTAGAACTAGAGTACCATTCAAACTCCATTTCTACTTTTTTGCCCTACTACCATAGGTAAGCAAAGTAGTGCTTCCAAAAAAAATCAAGGTACCCTAATTTAAAGTTTTCTATACGTTTGAAGGTCCCCTGAGTCCAAAAACATGATTTTTGAGTGTTGGTCTGTGTGTGTGTGTGTGTGTGTGGTGTGTTGTGGTGTGTGTGTGTGTGTGTGTGTGTGTGTGTGTGTATGTGTTGTATGTCTGTGAAACACAATAAAACTCCATTCCCAATCAACTATTGACTTGGAATTTTGAACTCAAGTCCTTATACCATGAGGATCTGAAAATAAGGAATTCAATAAAATTGAATTCAAAATAGCGGATGATTACTAAAAAACCATGTTTTTCACGGTTTTCTCGAAAACGGCTCTTACGATTTTTTCCAAATTCATACCATGGATAGCTTTATAAGCCCTATAAACTGACATGAGTCTTATTTCTGGGAAATTGCAGGAGCTCCGTAATATTCTTGTGAAAAATGGCGGATAATCACTAAAAAACCATGTTATTCACTGTTTCTCGAAAATGGCTCTAACAATTCTCTTAAAATTCATACCATGGATAGACATTTATAAGCCCTATCAACTGACATGAGTCTCATTTTGAGAAAATTGCAGGAGCTCTGTAATATACTTGAAAAGATGTCGGATAATACTAAAGAAACATGTTTTTCACGATTTTCTCAAAATAAATTGACCGATTTTTTTCAAATTCATACTCTGTATAGTCATTTATCAGCTCTATCAACTGGCATGGTCTCCTTTCTGGGAAAATGAGGGGGTCCATCATCCTTGAGAAATGGACTTTGTAACCTTCTCGTGCATGGGTAGGTAGGTAGAGCAGTTCATAAAAAGAACACATAGTCGAGATATTTCATCTGAACACAGCTGTTTTGACGACTTTAGAAAAATGACAACTAGAGAGAATCATCGAATTTCATAATTTACACAAAGGAAAAAGTACTTTGAAAAAAAATATATATACACATATACAAAAGTCTATTGTAGTTTCAAATAGAGCAAGGAAAATTGTGTGAGTGTACCACACCAGATTTTTATAATGTTCTAAAAGCTTATCAATTCAATCAAAACCTGGAGATATAGCATAGAGGGTAGAATTAAAATTAATTATATTGATGTGGCTTGGAGCATAATATTTTCAACTTTTGCTTGAGTTATTTTCATATTCAAAGAATTTCACCCCTTCAATGCAGTACATGAGTACTATTACTTAATATTCTTAATGCAATTCTAATTGTGATAGCCTATCCTATTTTTATCCATTCAAGTCTATTATCCACTACATGAGTTACCTATAGCTTTATCAGCAATGTTAAATACCCGTGGCTGTCGTTGGATCTGCTATCGGGAGCTGCCTCTGGCGCTGGGGTATGCCCACCACCCCTAGGGTGGAGGGTACTGGGGGAAAAAAATACCAGAGTTGACAAAACCAACAAATTTGTCAATGGACTCAAGGGCGGATGAGGAGAGATCCCAAGGGCAGAGAGGGCGGAAGAGCCACAGGGCACTCTCTGGCCCCAAGGTGGAGAATATTGACTCTAAAGGTGGAAGAACCCATCAAAGGGTCAACGGCTTATGGATGCAGAAGGCAAGGGGAGACCATGCATTGAAGACCATTATTGGTATTCTCTGTACAATCAGTACAGCAATAATGGATGGGTTTAAAACGAAATATTCCGGAGGTAAAAGCTCCCCAATCAGATGTCCGGGGGGAGCAGTGGCGAACCAGAACATGAAAGCAAGACTGAAGAGTGTGAAGATCGGACATGTGGTGAAGGGAATGTCAAGACTCAGCATAAA